>NC_134480.1:29765206-29897770 GCF_964194025.1 Convolutriloba macropyga | reverse complement strand
GATTGCCATCAAAATAGCTTCGCAGCTTTGTAGATTTGCAGTGAAAATATAGTATATGATAAAAAAACAAAAACAATCAATTTTAGCTTCATTTTTTTCAAATGTTGAGAAGTTGTCTTTTGATTTAGAGTCCATACAATGTCTATGGGTTTTATAGATGCCTTGAAATTCCTTTCACTAATAGTGATATAAACCGTTGTCCTTATCTCCATGAAATAAAACAACGAAATATCAATTTGAAAAAAGGAAAAGTGGTTGTTGAGAGTTAACAAGACACCTGTGATAAAGAACTTTGTCACCCAATCGAACAAAAACTGGCTCGAATGAGATTAAAAAGTGACGTTACGCCATCAATTCAATCAAGATTGCTTATAAAATGAACAAGAAACAGATTGGAAGTGATCGCTACGTCATACTTTTCTTAGCAAAAATGTTGACGACGAAAAAATACTCAGACAAGTCCCGAATTACAATCCAAAGCATTCATTCAACCAAAAAGTAGACGGTCAATTTTTTTCGAGCAACATCAAACTATGACAGAGCAAAGAAGAGAACAGGAATAAAATTTATACCTCAATAAAAGTTTTATAAACAGCATCACATATTTCATTTAGATGAAAAAAAAGCGATAAAAAGAACGCCCAATGAAAGCAACTTTCAAAAAATAACCATAAAGCTCTCAAACAAATGTAACTCAGCCAATAGAAGAGATAACTAAAAGTTAAAGCAAACGAAATTAGAAAAAAAATGCGCCAAATGGGAACCTTTCTGTCAACTAGCGACAAAACCGAAAAGCAAAATGAAGAGGCCAGACTTAATAATCCACAAAAAAGTTTTTACAGGGAAGGAGTTTAAAGCAATAAAAACCACTGCTAAAAACACAAAATGCCTCCTTAGCAACAGATGACGATTGTAAATGATAGTATCCAACTCATAACAGAAAATAGAAGAGTGGTCAGAAACTCAGATACTTGCTAATGTCTTTTAAAACAATTTGTGTCAAGACCATAAAAAAAGTTTCCATGAAATGAAAAAAGTCAATCAATAATTTAGTCTTCATTGGAAAACTGTGATTAATCGGATGATCAGTCAAATTGATCAGATGATTAATCGAAGAAATAAAGCAATTAAACGCAAAACGCAGAAAGTCCTCAATAGGTTTTGGAAACAAATAGTATCACAGTCACACAAAAAAAACAATAAACACAACACACTAATCTTTGTTTCAACATTAAAGGATGAGAACTTTCATTAACAAGACAGAGTAAAAACAACAAAAAACTTTGAAACCGAGCAATATCAAAAAATTGATATGGTTTGAAAATACGTTCTTTGAAGACCAGTCAAAAATTAGACGGAGAAACATTACAACATAAGAACTACAGAAAGGGACAAAACAACAGCCACTGGTTTTTTACTGACGGAACATTCAGTTTGTTTGATTACGAAAAAGAATTATTCATTATTAAAACACAAGTATGATCTTTTGAAAATATTAGTTCAAAAAGTTAGAAGCAAAAACACCAAAAAGAAGTCAAATTAACGCACGCAAAAAGCAATTTGCTTTCAAAAACTGTAAAAAAAGTTTCAGATACCAAAATTTTTTACTCCACGTTAAAAATAATTTGCGGCTCTATATTTCGCTCCTTTCAGTACTCTGGTGTGATTAAACTCGGCACTCTAATAAAAACCAAATGATATTTACTGACCACATTGAAAAAGTTTACTTAATCTTATTGGAATTTTAATTTGAACAGTCATTAAAACACTAAATACTAGGACAACTATAAAAACAGAACCAAAAATTGCATTGCACAAAAAACTCACTATGATGTTATAAACACAGTGTGTGCAGGTTATATAAAAACCCTAAATATATCAATAAACGTATTCAAAAAAGTAGAATTATGTCTACTGGAAAAACCACTGTGACCGATTATCATTGAAATCATGTGACAAGACAACGAAAAGACAGAAAATACGGCACAAGTCAACATCAATGATAATTTTTGAAAACGGGTAGTTTGGAAATCACAAATAGCTATTAAGCAGATTAAAAATCTGAAATCATTTAGGCCACGTTAGGATTATCGAGGGCTGTCGATAAGGCTTTTCAAAAACGACATTAAGTCATAAGAATGCAAAAGAACAACAAAGACGAGCAAAGTAAAAAAACCCCTTGTATTTACGGTTTTTAACTTTGTTTTTTTGAAGAAACAGGTAAAGTTGATAAACCGTTAGCAATGAATTGAAGCCATCTATTATTTAATCTTTTAAATAATAGGCTACATGTCTTCTGTCGGTATTCGGAAGCCAATGATACTCAAAATATCGTTGTTCTTATTTGAAACCGTATAGGGTCAGCACCATTAAAGCTCTTAAATTTCAGTAGAGAGATACACACGAATGCATGAACACGATAAACATAATTACCATTGTTGGGTAAAAACAGTGGAAACATAAGTCAAAATAACTTTTTGCCTCTACCCAGCAGAAAATTTCACACCCCTACGACTACTCACATTTTTTCTCCTTTCAATACTTCAGCCTAATTAAAATCACTGCTCAAAAAATAATTTCTTATTGGCATCAAAAAGTCAGAAAATGAGTGACCAAATGCCAACCAAAAAGACAACCCCCAAATATTTTCGATCGTAGAAATGGGCGGTCAAAAATAAAACGGCTCAGGTGAGGGCGGCTCTTAAATATAATCATGTAACTATATAAGTTTGCTATTCAAAAGTCTATTGTCGATGGAACTTTTCTTTCTTTGGAGTCTGAAACCAATTTTCGACAGACAAAAAATCCGAAGAAAACAGAAAAACGCAGCAGAATGCGGTGTTGTACTAAATGAAGAAAACCACTCGTATGAAACTTAATTATTCTTACACGCGGCTTTCGCAATACTTTTCTAAGTTTAGGTAGGGCACCATGTGCCAAAGCTACAAAAAAAACAGAATAGCGAGCCGAACAAGTATCGCCAAACATATTTCAAAAATGACAATAGAGGTAGTCATTAATTAGAAAATATTACAGAACTTACTCCGTAATTTTTATCAATTTATTCAGCTACACTTTTGTTTATATAAAAGAATCTATATATCTGACTGACGACTTTTATTGATGATTTAAAACCATATTTACGTAACTTGCAGACATATATCCACGCAACTTTTATCGTGATCAAAATCTTTTTTTTTCTGACTGACATTTTTCAAGAGAATGAAAACATAGAATGCATCAACCAATTTCTCTTGTTCGCAAACCGAAAAGAACAAAGCTCCTATTAGTACGTTGATGGCATTTTTGTTAGCAATTTGTTTTTCAAATATGCATATTTCAATGCGAGGATTAACAAATTTGCTGTAATCATGTCGCTGGTTAGTAAATAACGAAAAAGATCAGAGATTCCAGCGTCTCCCTATTGCATTCAAGTCTCTTTTCAAATCAATTTTTTTTCTTTCTGTGGAAAAATATTTAAAATTTAGGATTTTTTATATAGCGAAAAATTAGGGCGGCACTATACTTGCCTAGAGAAGTGAAAAAATGATAAATCATAAAATTCTGACCAGTTACGTTAATTTAATTTTTTTCATTAATGAGTGCAATATTGATACTAGCAACTAATTCGAAACTTTTGGCACCCGAATGAAAATCACGTCACAAAGTGATTATTTCCACTTTTTTCCACAATTTTTTTTTTTACAAATTTAGGTACTCTTTGTGAAAACAGCTATCATAAAGTCGGTCATAAATGTCAGTTTTCTGATCGTTAGACCAAAAAATTGAAGCAAAATGAAAGAAGCAGAAGTAGCAGTTTAGCCATTTCCAATCAAGTCCGTTACTTGTTAGCCTTTATGAATTTCTCAAAATTCAAAAATCAGGAACTACAATTTGTTTCTTTTTTAAAATTTATTAGAAAAAAATTGTAAGGCAAAAATGGGAGTCACCAAATTAGTATAGAAGATAAACGCGAGAACCCAAAAATCGTTTGAAAATTTATGCCTCATATCTTATCTAAACATTACATTAAATTATCGCTCAATGCAGTCAACGCTCAGCAAAGCACTTCTAAAGTTGATCAATAGTTTGATCAAATGACTAACGAATTAGTCACTTTAAAGAACCAAATTTATTTTACGTTTAAAAATATTTTCTCAACTAATGAGGACATTTAATGAGTCTGTCTGCGTTTACCCCCTTATCTGACTTCCTCACTGGTCAAAATTTATTTTCAACTGTTTGCAAGTTATGAGAAAACGCAGCATATTTTTTTGAAAATTGTATCAACAATTTCTGTTTCTCATTTGTACTAACAATTGGCTCTTACCGTTTGAATGAAAATTTTAATTACATTAAAATTGTAATTTAGTTTAGAAATGTGAAAAAGCAGTGAAAAACGTACGTTTCGATTTAAAACTTATCAAACATTTAATATTAAATGGCCTATATCATCAAAATTCTTCATTATTATTCTTTAAAAAACCAACGTTTCCGAGACAGAAGTTTGTGCAAGTTTAAGTTTTGATTAAAAAATTGCAATTTTTGACTAAATTTGAAATTTTTGTCTGAATTTTCCAGAAATTTCCTAATTTTCGACTATATTAAAATAATAGAAATACATATCCCTCTAGCCTGTGTCAAAGATATATTTTGCAAATATCAGAGTTTTTACTCATCTAGAGCATTGTAATTCTGAATCAAATTACGCATTTTGATGTCGATACTGCCGAGAAAATAAAAACATAACCAACCGATGGCCTTTACAGTAGCTAGCTGGGGTCTAAGGGGTTAGCGTACATTTAATTTAGATTTAGGGGTTCATGGTAATGGGTGCCGCAGCTGTGGTAAGTGTCTTAAGCGTGGGCTTACCAATGGAGTGAGGTGAAAAAGGGTAGACGAGGGGTATGGCTAGTAGGAGTTCGTGAGTGGCTATTAGGGTAGGTAGGCGGGCGAGGGTAGGTAGTTGGGGATAGGTTAGATATGGGGGACGGGTAGATAGGATTAGGGGTGAGAGGGATGGTTGGGCGGATAGGTTTCATTTTGTGGTGGGGTAGATAGGTAGAAAATGTAATACGGGTTTAAAAGTGGCGGGGTTATGGGGCTAAGTAGTTGAGGAAGGGTCTCTTGTGATCAAAAATTTACAAATTGACCTTTCAACCTTAAATATTACCTGCAGTTCCTCATTATAATACATTAGAAACAACACTACTGTTAAAGTCCAATATCCAAAAAGGAAAGAAGTCTGTGATAAAATCACGAACAAACTTGCTTCAGCTAAATAATAGGAAAAATAATAGAAACTAGCAAATGTTAATTGCCTGATAGAACTATAGAAACCGTTTTAAATACAGGCAAAACAAGGGGAAAAAGTTTCTCAAAATGATGAACATTAAATGTTACCAGCATTAACTCATTTTTAAAAATTAAAAAAAAACTTGGCTTATTTTAAATTTAAGTTTTGAGAACAGAATTTGATCTTTCCCGTTCGTGTTTACAAAGTCAGGAACCTGACAAATCTTACAAAGTCAAAAATATGGGTCAACAAAACACTTAATTGCCTGAAAAAACAGACAGTGGGTAGCTGGGGGTATCTGCAGTATGGATAGAAAGAGGAAACTTTTAGAGGATCAAAACTCTCAAAATGACGTTTTAACCTTGAAAAATGCACTCAGTAATTTGTTACTATGCTCTACCAAAGAAACTATTGTTAAAGTCCAATGTGTGCAATCAGAAGCCAATGTTCTAAAACAGAAGTCAATAGTCGAAAAAAAAGAGAAGTGAAAGCTCAATTCGTTAACAAAATTACTTCCGCTAAAAAAATGTAAAATAGCCATACACCTTTTCGCGTCGCAAAACACTGTAGAATACCAATACTTTGCTTCGAGTCGTAAAAAGAACAGCAGGGCTAATAAAGTTGCTATATTTTTTGACCCCAGCAGCACATGTCATTTTTTTTACAAAGATTTACTATATAATTTCTCCTGCTGGTTAATTGGGGGTGCTCAACGTACTTCTGGGCACAAACGGTAAAGATCCTTTAATTGCTACAAACTGGCTATGGTTATTGTACAAAGCACTGTTCGACCGTTTCTGAGGTGGAAACTGCAAGTATTGAATATAAACCGATCAACTACGGAGTTGACCGTAACCTATGGGCGCAAAAACTTTCCATTTGAGGGGTTCGAACCAACTGAAGCATTAACCACGAGGGTAGCAGAGCCGTCTACTGCCCTACCCGACAATTGCTTTTATAGCACCAGGCATAACTCTTGAATAACAGCAAATCAGATCATGCAAAAATCAGATTATGCAAGTAAAGCTTGAAAAGTTCACCCGAAGTGAATAAAAAATTGCCGTAGAACAAAAACACAGAAAGTGCCAGTCAAAAACTTTACATTAAAAAGACACAGACGTGTACAGTGAGTGTTTCAAAATTTCGAGAGCTATCAAGAGCCACGATCCATTATAAAAATCTTGACTCTAATGAAAATCATCATTTCTTGAAATGATGAAAGTTAGAAAAAATAGTCCAGAAATCAAAAAACAGACAAAAGCCAATAACTAGCGTTCAAATTTACTCAGTTTTCTTCATTCAGTCAATAAAATTAAAAGACTACAAAGCTGCTAGAACAACTAGTTTCAGCCGCACAGCTCCCGAAATTCTATTAGAAAATAAATTAAAATACAAACTGCTAAAAGAAAAAGCTGAATTTGAATCTAAGCATGTAAAATTAAAGATATAACTCCAAAAATGACGCACATGATCAAAAAATTTTGCTGGTTAAGAAAAAAAATGTTTACTGATTTTTTCTTGCTCTCTCTCAAGAACTAGTCAAACCACTATCTGTTCTCTCTGCTCTTCAATTCGATCAGTTTTTTGCCCTAATTACTTAGTGTTCACGTCCGGCATTGATTTTTTATCCTGTTCTAAATAAACTCCAAAGTATTATCGATCAAAAAAGATGCTCCACCAACACTCTTCAACTTGTAAAAAGACAATGCACCAGTACCATCCAAGTACTTTGAATTTGAAGTGACCAGTTTAAGTTTAATTACACAAGTGACTGGCGAGGCAAAAAATTTAGATGGGTGCATAGGCTAGAGAAACTTAATTGGTGCAAAGATTCGATTGGCGGGGGTTCAAACCCTCAGCGTCTGGAGTTAGAGTCCCTTAGAAAGTTACCTGCACGACGGAAGGGATAAATATGGTCACCTGTCACAAGCGGTTTTATATTAGCAACAGATTTAACTTTTCATTGCGCACAATTCGAATCACTCGTGAAAAAGTCACTCAGGACGTGAACTGGCAAGCATATTCTACAAGAGTACTCTCAAGCAGAAATTTTAAATCAAAAATAGAAAATTGCGTTGAGAAAAGGTGCTTCACACTTCGTCCGAGAGCAGTTAAAAGTTCTTTATCATTTTTTTTGAAACATTTACAGGGAAAGTAAGAAATAATCACGCTGTGGAATGAAATCATTGAATAATTTCAATTATGCCTCATCAGAAACAATATGAAACTTTTCATTAATACTAAATGACAAGACAGCAGAAACAACAGCAGTAGAGACATAACTGAAAAAAAAAATTTTCCAAAACAAAATAAAAGCCACAAAAACTAACTTTAAACCGGAACAGCAATATTAATTCATTTGCGCATCATTAGAAAGCCATCATTGTTGTACAAGAAACCATTTTAGTCAAACTGTTTTTGAGTTCAATTCGCAGCGGGGCACACACGCGTTTCCAACAGAGAGTAGACAGGGGGCTAGTGTTGATGCGAGTAAGCGTTAGAGATGGTGACTAAGGCTTATAAGAACATAGTGGGCTTCTAAAACTAGAACTTATGAGGTTATCCCGTTTCTGTATTCGATTTAATTTTTCATTTTAACTTCATTGATTCGATTAATTTGCCAAGTAAATGCTGCTTAAAGGTACTATAAACACAACGGGTGAAACTATCTTAGAGAACGCAAAACGATTTTTGTGAACTATCTCGTTGTGAATTAAGATAAAGCGATACAAACTATTGATCGACGGATTGAAAAAATGCAAAGTCCTAAAGTACAATCCAAGGAACTTATAGAAAAACTACAAATCGATTAACTGGCAAGCTGAAAATGAGTTACAGCGCTAAAGATTAGCTCAACAAAAAAATCACGAAAAACGTCGAATAATGTAAAAAATTAAAACCCACAAAAAAACCCACAAAAAAGCTAGAAAGTCTTGGTGATCAAAAATTCAGATCCACAAAAAGTTATTCTGGAATACGCTTATTCGAAAAGTTATTCGAAATCACGCGTTATCACATCTTTCAAAAAAGATAAAGCACAAATACTATCCAAATTCGTTGGAAGTACAAATAGGCCGGCTATACTAGCAGGCTTGAATGAAGGTTGCAATTGAAAATATAAACCGACCAATGTCTGAAAAATGGCACAGCCATTTATTTCAGGGGCTGTAGGCTAGATAAATTTTCTATATTGGTGCAAAAACATCAACCAAAGGTAGGGTTCGAACCCCAACCTCCTCAGACTCCGATTCCACCACCTCGACTGAGTACTCACTCGGCTATCATGGCCGTGTCATCGTCTCTCTAACAAGCGTTTTTGTTTGAACAACAAACTTTATATTGGCATGGCTCAAAAATCAAGAAGTGCGTGAAAAAGTCAATTGTGAAGTCGAATATTATTCTAGAAGAAAAGCACAAGAACTGTCAAGCAAAAAATCTGAAACATAGCCGGCAGATTGCCGGAATAGCTGCGAAAGAATAGAATTGTCTGCCGTAAAATAGAAATAGAAACATATACAAATAGAAGTTGAAAAAGGTATCGACGCCGCCCAAAAAGCTAAGTAAACAAAATTCAGAGATATGTTAATAAAGTTTGTTACAATTCATTGCACAGAAGCCCTTTCTTTAGGAACCCTTATTACACATATAAGTTCCTTTGACCTTAAATTAATTAAAATTAAACTTAAGTTTTAAGGTGCAAAAATCAATTTATTGAGTGAGCTAAGTCACCTATGATCAAAATCTTATCACGCAGAAACTTCTGCTTCAGATAGAGTGAGAAATGACGTCAAGCGCGCACAAACCGTTAGTGAAAGGAAGTCCTGCAGAAAATTTTGACTTTTTCGGCTTTGCTGTGTGCAAAAACGTAAAAAAAAGAGCGTCAGACGACGAAACAAAAATCATAGCCGGACAAGTCCTGACGTACAATTCAAAGAATTTTTATTGATCAAACAAAACGCAGACCTATAACGTACTATGAGTGAATTGGGAAAACCATTTCCAAACAAATCAGATCAACATTTTTTTAAAATAAAAAATCAATGTCAAAATACCGCATATGAATAAAAAACCACTCGCGAGAAATTTGCTTCAAATAAAAAACTACTCCTAAAATGAACTATGAATGCATTGGGAAAACTATTCAGAAAATCCTATCAAAAAAATCGAAAAAACAGTAAAAATCAAAGTGAAATTGTCGCAGGTGAACAAAAAACCACAAGCGAGCAATCGAATATTTGTTCAAACACCGTTTTCTCACTCTACTTTAAAAATAGAGCAAAAAAATTTTACGCCGCAAAACTACTCGCTTTTTCGCTCCACATCCTGTTTCGGCGTGACCAAAATCATTACTCCAATTTGACATCAAAAATCATGAAAATGTGTGAACAGATCTTTAAAAAAAGACAGCGCCCGAATACAATTCAGCATCTTTGAATTGTAAAAACCAAGGACACCGCAATATAGCTGCGCTCAGCTTACAGCTATTATAAAAAAACACGTTTAATATAATTGCTTCTCATTCGAGAGCAGTTAAGAGCAACAAATACCAAATACAGGCCAAATTCATAATTCACCAATGGTTTTTGAAGCCAAAAAAGGTTTAAATTTACACTATGTTAAAGCTACCAACTGCCGATGAAGGAGTACCCACAATTGCATCTGTACTCCATTACAGCACATGTATAACCAATAGTAATTGCAGAGAATTACCATTCAAGAGATATGTTAAAATGCCGCACGTGAAAACAGACTCCACAATGGAAATATTGTCCAACCACTTTTTTCTCATTCTGCTTAAAGCAGTTGCAAAAAAGTTTTTTTACCCTTAAACTATCTTTTCGCTTACTACTTCAGCGCGATAAATCACCACTAAAAAATGTGCCTTCTCATTGACAAATGTTCGAAAAAGTATGAACAGATCATCTGAAAAAGACAGCGCCCCCATACAATCCAAATCTTTTTGATCGAAAAAGGAGAACAGCTTATTAATAGCCTTTGAGAGGCTGACGGTGGCTATTCAAAATGTTACCGCGCACAAACGTTTCATCGGCTAGTTCTGGGTATATCGATTTGTTTTCAAAACAGTCAGCGTTGGTGATCTGCACTGCAATTCATCATCTTTTGGCTCCTGCTTAATATTATTTTGCTAAAGTCAATGAGCAAAACATAATTACACAAACTTTTTGTCAGCAACTTTGATTGAACTTATTTCTTTGAGAAAAATTCAATTTAAAATCAGAACGTTTGCTCCGTTCCACTAGAAATTAGTTGATCTACGCCTTCTCACATAAAATCTCTATACTTGTCTGACTTCTCAATCTTGCAGTTCCTTATTTTGCATTTCTCAATCTTGCAGTTGCTAAAAAACGCCGGTTAAAAGTTCTGATAGTAATTTATGATCTTTTCCATCTGCTATTTGATACGAATTCCGGTATTCAAGCATTCCTCAATAAGTACAATTTGCTTATTTTTTGCAAAGTAATGTCTGAATTGGTCGGCTGAATAACCCTAACATGAGTAGTGCTGCTAATTAATGAAGAGGAGACCAAAGATTCTATTTCTAACATTTTTTTATAAGCCAGTTTGTGTGCATTTGCAATGCACAGAACAAAACAAATAAAACAAGGATATTATATCAGGCAGATTTCACAATATTCTTTAAAAAGACGAATAATTAGAGTTATAAGGAGAGCTTCGTTCATAGCGCGATCATTATTTTGGCTGAGCTTTTTTTAATCACGAGGCCAAATTTCCAACAAACGCTAACTGAACAGAACGTGAACAGATAAAGCGCACTTGAGGCGGGTGCATTTACAAGCTTTGTAGGCCTAGTAAGATCCCCAGCCGAACCCTTGTCGATTCCCTCTCGTGAAGCCTCCTCCTCCTCCCCCTCTTTGGCTGTTATTTGTAGTATTGCTGAAGGAATTGCTATGACTAATTCGCTGTTTCTTGAAGGGATTCTGAGATGCCCCTCCTCCGCTACTACTCGCGTCTGAGAATCCACTATCGCCCCCCTCGCTGCTCTCGCCGTATGTACGTTTAGTAGGACGTCTAAAACATATTTGTATCCTAAATCAGCTGCAAAACATTTCTGGTAGGAAGAATACACAACTACTGCCTAGATATACGTTTATTCTATAACTTTATAGTATACTCAAACACAGCCGGAAAATTGCCCAAAAATAGCCGCCATTGACCCGCTCGACTCACATCCGGATTGAAACCGAAAAAGAGAAAAATTTACAGAATTTCTCCCTAAGTCAAGATTTGTTCCGTGAGCAGTTTCAGTTAGAATTTGGTGAGCAATTTCAGTTATATTCTAAAAATATAATGAATTCACCTTCAAAACTGAAGACTACTGAGCTTAATAACAATGCCAGATACCAATCGCTCTAATGAACTTTGATAAACTAGTGCACAATGATTTAATGACCGGTCTTTATCGGTCTATACCATTCATTTCGATTCTTTTTGCTATTTTGATACTTAACGGACTCACTACATTGAGTAAGTCAATGAGTGAAAGAATTTCAAATCCATTGAGCTGAAACAACGGTGATTGAGGCCAACCAGAAGTCAAACGTGAAAGTCCTGACTTATGTAAAAATAAGAACGAAATCATAAACGAACTTAAAAATAACCCACTAGCGTCGGAAGAAATGCTCTCCAACGACTAGTGAGACCTCGAATAAAATGCAGTCTGCTTAAGTCCGGGAGAGTAACTAAATTCACTGACGGGCGCTTCAATTGACGTCATTACAGGTTATTATAAATAACTATAACCGATAATTAAATTTTAAGTTAAAAAATTTACACCAAATTCGGAGCACTTTCATTTGACTTTAAGTACTGAACTGCCGGCACTTGAGCTTCTCTGCTGACACAGAGAAATGGAGATCACGCACAACGAAAAAATCAAGGACGTAAAAGTCACTCTAAAATTCAAAGCCGTCAAGCAAAAACTTTGCATAAAAAAGACAAACAAGTTTACATTAATTGCTTCAAACTTCGAGGGCAATTAAATGCATAATCGGACCAAAGCTGACCGACAGTTCAAAAAAATTTCAAGTACTAAATAACCATTTATACTTAGATCAAAAAACAGCAAAACAGTAAATCACAGCAAATTTACTGCTTGTGGACAAAAACTACTAGCGAGAGGTCAAAGTTTGTCCAAATACCCTTGATCAGTCACCTTTTAAGCTTTTAAGTTGGAGAAAAAATTCACAATGCTAAACCTCTTTTTTTGCTCCACTTTCTGTTTCGGCGTGACCACAATCACTACTCCGTGCTGACTTCGTTTGAGAGCATTTAAACAAAAAAAAACTAGACCTGGCGTGTGCTATGGATTCGGAACACCACTCAGAAACATAGCCGGCAAATTACCGGAAAATATTCGCCGTCTACACGCTTGACGTATACTGGGATTGAAACTGAAACAGAAAACATAGCCGGCAGAGTGACTAAAAATAGCCGCCTCTGAAGCGCTTGATGCAAATCGGGATTGAAACAGAAAACGAAAGGAGACAAATTGACAGAATTTTTTTCTGTTTTTATTCAGTGTCAAAAAGTGTTTTAATTGTCGTGCAGTTTCAGTTAGATTCTGAAACAATACTTAATTCAGCTTCTAAACTAATAGCTAAAAAGCTTGATACCAATATCAACTAGCAAGCACTTTAATGAATTTTGAAAACCTAATTCTCGATGACTTAAAGACAGGGTTTTATTGGTTTATCCCGTTTCCTTTGATTTTGCTCTTTTGACTTTGACCCTATTCACTATATTGCGTAATTCAATGCGTGAAAGAATACAAAATCCATTCAGCTGAAGGCTAATACTAATGCCAGCTAGCAATCGCTTTAATAATTTTGATAACCTAATGCATTGACTTAATGACAGAGCTTTATATTTTTATCCCGTTATTGTTTTTGATTTTGCTCTTTTGACAATGACCGTAATCACCACATTAAGTATTTCAATGCGTGAAAAAATTTAGAATCCATTCAGTCGAAAAACTGAGTGAAATAAGTGAATCGTGAAATTCGTGACTTATGTAAATTGAAAAACGCGATCAAAAGGTAAAGCGGGTTTCAAAAAGGAGAGCGCCTAAATAATAGCCGCTGAGAGGCTGACGGCGGCTATTAAAAACTATTAAAACCAGAAAAACAGAAAATCAAGGTCAAAGTGAACAAAAAACTAGTTTTCTTCAGCCACCATTTTCTTCACACAGCAAAACCGCTTGGTTTTTTGCTCCACTTCTTGTATCGTGGTGATCAAAATCATTACGTCAACTTTACTTCAAAAATCGAGCAAGCGTGTCAACCGATCTAAAAAAAAGTAAGCGCCACAATACACTTTAAATTCTTTGATTTGTAAAAAAGGAGAGCGCCTAAATATTAGCATTTGAGAGGCTGACGGGGGTTATTAAACAAAACCGACTAACGTCGAGCGAATTGCTCTCAAACGACCGGCGAGCGGAACGACCTAGCCTCGCCAGTAGCTCGGCACCGTTTAGTGAGGTTAGCTTGAGCTTAATTGAAGGGGCGCAGCGGGGAGTGCACCGGGGGCTGATGGGATGGCAACAGTGAGGGGGCAACAATGTGGGGGGCAATCTCTAAGAACCGCCCTTCACACCATAAGTATCAGTCTCCAAAACAGTTTGAGCTGAAACGGGTAAAAGGCTCTAAGAGCACTTAATGCCTGGTGAGCGCTACCTGTTTATTCCGTTTTTGAGGAGGAAAATTCAAATGGGTCTGACGAAAAATCGGTCAAGCGCATAAAAAACGACCGACAGGACTAATTTAATTGCTACAAACTTTGTTTGAGAGCAATTAAAAACATAGCCGGTAGATTGCCGGGAAAGAATAGACCTGCGTGCCATATAATAGAGATAGAAACAGATACAGATCTAAATTGAAAAAAAAATCGACGCCGCTGAAAAAACTAGGTAGAAAACATTCAGCGATAAATTAAAAAAGCTTGTTAAAATTCATTCCACAGAAGCCTCTTATTAGGGACCTTTACTGCACATAGGAGTTCCTTTGACCTTAAACAAATTCAAATTAAACTTAAGTTTTAAAGTGCAAAAGTCATTTTACTGAGTGAGGTAAGTCACGTATGATCAAAATTTAATCACGCAAATAACTTAAAAACTTTTGCTAAAGCGAGTGAGAAATGACGTCACGCGCGCAAATGCCGTTAGTGAGAGGAAGAAGTCATTCAGAAAATTTGACTTTTTCAGCTTTGCTGTGTGAACAAATGTAAAACGAAAAAAGAGCGTCAGACGACGAAACAAAAAAACATAGCAGGACAAGTCCTGACGTACAATTCAAAGAATTTTCATTGACTAAACAGAAAACTAGACCCAGAACGGACTATGAATGGATTGGAAAACCATTTAGAAAAAAAATCCGATCCAAAAATCGAAAAAAAAACAGTAAAAATCAAAGTGAAATTGCCGCATGTGAACAAAAAACCACTATCGATAAAGCGAATTTTTGTTCAAACACCGTTTTCTCACTCTACTTTAAAATTAGAGCGAAAAAATTTCACGCCGCAAAACCACTCGCTTTTTCGCTCCATTTCCTGTTTCGGCGTGACCAAAATCACTACTCCAATTTGACTTCAAAAATCATAAAAATGTGTGAACAGATCTTAAAAAAAAAGACAGCGCCCCAATACAATTCAAATTCTTTGAATTGTAAAAACCAAGCGCACCGCAATATAGCTACGCTCAGCTTACAGCTTCGCAGCTACAAAGAACTCTATTCAATAGATCAACATGTTAGGGATCAAATTGGAAATTTGTTGAAAGCGATTAGTGTAAGCATTTCATTCAAAAAATTAATCGAGTCAAAATTTATGTCCCAGAAATTAGCCCCGCGTACCAAAAACCTTATTCGTAAGAAACAAGAAATTCGTCGAGCTTGAAAGATTTATTCTTCTGAACTTTCTCCTCTTTTAAAAAGAGTCCTTAACTAGTATTTCAGTGAAAATAATAGAGAACGAAAACAACCGACTATCGTCTGAAGTTTTGCTCTCTACTGGCAAGCAAGGGGTTGCAGCTGGCTTCAGCTTATAGAGGCGGAAACTAGACGCACTTGGTAAGAGGAGGCGGTGCTCCAAACCTCACAAAAACCAAAATTGTCCTTCACACTACGCAGTTCTGCTCACTCGGTAGCTTCGATATACCGTAAGCTTAGATCCTCCGAAGTCTCTAATGGAGCCAAACAGATACTTAATTCCCTCGGGAATTACCAGTTGGACCATTTATTTTGAATAATTTCTCAAGCGAGCGAAAACATTCTAAAACATAACCGACTAACGTCGGGCGAATTGCTCTCAAACGAGCGGCGAGCGGTTGGCGTTTAGTTTTCTAGCCTTGTTAGTAAATAAATCAAATAAAAACCTGATATTTTAAAAATTTGCAAAATATTGCAAAATTTCAAAAAAAAGAAAAGCCTCCAGATTTCGCAGTGAAAATGTTCAAAACTATTTTTTGTCTCTGGAGTTATGTCAAGTAGCCAATCTGCAAGACTTGAAAAGCTTCGTTGGCCAGTAATGATTGTTAAACTCAGAAAAGTACAAAAATATACAAAATCTATTCAAGCATGGCTCAAAGATCGCTTGGAATTAAATTTCATTAAAAAATTGCAAAAGATGGAGACATTAAAATATTGATAACCTTTCCATTAATTCTAGAAACTATGCGACAGCTTATCATCAAGCCTTGGAGAAGTCCCCAGGACCCTGGTGCCGGAAAAAATGATAAATTCAAGAAGATTCAAAAAAACTTGAAAAATTGCAAATATTTTTTAAAAATTGCTGATATTTAATTCTTGAAAAACAATTCATTACATCTAGAAGCTATGCAGTAACCCATAATCAAACCCTAGAGGAGGTTATGTGGCTTTTGATGCTGGAGAACCCTAAAGATGACAAAAAATTTCAAAAGAAATGAAAGTTTTATCAAGAAAATTAGTGGGTTGAGGGGGGGGCAACAACGCGGTGGGGGGTGAAGCAATAGTGGGGGTCAACAGTGGGGGTGTCTTCAACCTCTAAGAACCGCCCTTCACACCATAAGCATAAGTCTCCAAAACAATTTGAGCTGAAACAGAGCTGAAAAGCTCTTATTGCCTTCTGGGCACCACCTGTTTATTCCGTTTTTGAGGACGAAAAGTCAAAAGCGTCAGACGAAAAATCGGTCAAGCAAAAAATCGCATAAAAGAAGACCGACAGGACTAATATAATTGCTAAACTTCGTTTGAGAGCAATTTAAAATGTGTTAACTCTTGAAAAACATTCCATTTAGAAACTATACAGTAACCTATTGTCAAACCCTAGAAGAGGTTCCTCGGCTCTTGAGGCTGGAGAAACCTAAAAACTGTGAAAAATTTTCAAAAAAACTGAAAAATTTGATATTAAAAAATTGAAAACTATTCCTTCGCAAATAAAATTTATTCAATGAAATATCATCAAACCCTTAAGGACGTCTCTGGCCCTTGCTTCTGGAAAGACGTGAATAATGAAAATAAATGTGAATAAAAAAGAAAATTGAAAAAATTTGCACGCTTTGTAAAAAAAAGCTGAAATTCGTGATATTAAAATGCGCAACCCATTCCAATACCACTAGAAACTATGCAGTAACCTACTATAAAACCCTAGAC
This sequence comes from Convolutriloba macropyga, assembly GCF_964194025.1. Classification (NCBI taxonomy): domain Eukaryota; kingdom Metazoa; phylum Xenacoelomorpha; order Acoela; family Convolutidae; genus Convolutriloba; species Convolutriloba macropyga. The sequence goes on along the minus strand of NC_134480.1, from coordinate 29,880,808 downwards.
GAGGTTCCTTGACACCTAGGGCTGAAAAACTTAAATGACAAAAATTTTCAAAAACCTCAAAATTGCGAAAATTAGTATAAAATTGAGTGTTTTTAGCGATCGGTTGTTCGTCAGTAGCCATGGAGGGGGCGGGGTGGGGGTGCACGAGGAGGCTGATGGAGGCGAAGGGAAAGGTGGGCAACAGTGGGGTGGGTCAATAGTGGGGGGGGTCAACAGTGGGGGTGTCTTCAACCTCTTAGAACCGCCCTTCACACCATAATTATATGTCTCCAAAACAGTTTGAGCTGAAACAGAGCTGAAAGTCTCTAGGAGCACTTAATGCCCACTGGGCGCTACCTGTTTATCCCGTTTTTGGGGACGAAAATTCACCAGCGTCAGACGAAAAATCGATCGAGCGAAAAATCGCATTAAAAAAGACCGACAGGACTAATATAATTGCAAACATACCCGGCAGATTGCCGGAAAATAGCCGCCGTTGATTCCAATAAGCATGATTGGGATTGAACGAATAGAATATGTTGAAAAAAAAGATTTTTGTACAAAAATATTTTTTAAGTCCGATTTATTTTGATGGCATTTCGTAGTTGAACATACTTCTGTTTCTTAGAGAGAGGCTACAGGGGCTACTATCAACACCAATAAGCATTAGAGGTGGTAACTAAGACTTATAGGAACGACGTTCAAATAGCGGGCATCTAAAATTGGGCTTTATGGGTTTATCCCGTTTCTATTTCTGACTTCAATTTTTTATACCGACTCTGTTCATTTTGAATTGCTTTGCTTAGCAACTGATGTTCAAATTCAATTTTAGCAGAATGAGAGAAGAGAGAAACTAGCCTAGAGAAGTCAAAAAGATTTCACGCAAAATGTCGAAAAAGCGGCAAAATGGTAACGCGAAAAAAAGTTTGACGAAGTAAAAAAAAAATACGAGCGCAATAATAGCCGGCTGAGAAGATGAGGGCGGCTATTAACAAACTTCTTTTGAGAGCAATTAAATATACAGGTCGAGCAAAAGTTTTGCATAAAAACGTGAGTAGAATAATTGCTTCAACTTCATTCGACAGCAATTAGCTAGACCGACATGTCATTGCTTCAGAGCAATAAAAAGTACTCTAACCCAAAGCTGTTTGTCCCCCTATTGAAATTTCCACCCTGACTTCCACGGTTATCATACTGCTGTCCGTTATATCCTCCGCCTCCACCTCCTCTGTTGAATCCACCCCCTCTCCCTCCACCTCTATTAAACTGCTGATTGTTGAAGTTGGATCCATCCCATGAATGTCTTCCGCCCCTGTATCCACCACTGTTACCATAACTACTGGGTGGAGCAATGGCAACGCCTTCATTGCGGAAGTTTCCACCTCCCCCGCCTCGACCTCTTCCTCCGCGGTCGTTATTGTGAAATCCTCCAACACCTTCCGCTCTTAAATAAAGATCAAGCGTTTTTGATCCGTCCATGAGCAACAAACTCATCATATTAAACTGATTAACCGCAGCAACAGAAATGATAAATTATTGACCATTTTCATTGCAAATGAATAATTGATTTTTAAATTCACCAATTTGAAGACTCTAAACTGATCTGAGAAAACTTTTGCAATAATTTATATATGGTTCTGGGTGATTCGATATTTCCTCAGCTTAGTTCATACTTGTTTGACACCATAAGAGAATTAGAATAGTAGAGGCCATCCATTGTTCTTGGGGGTACGGATTGTGGCGAAACAATCCTAGAAGCATTTCAATATCTGGAAAAAATGAAAACTGTTCATTCCTATTAAAGTATCAAGCAACGAATATAGTGGGAACAACTATGAACTCGAGTGAAACTTAGTTACCTGAGCATGCGATGACCAGCTTGGTCCAGTGAAGCTCTTGGCATGTTACGATTGAAGCCGATCATGGGTCTGAATTGGCCATCTCGTTTATTGTCCCAGTCGCCCGGTTTCAGCACTTTCTCCGGCATCCTAAACAGTGAAGCTTAATTCAATTCATTCCAGATTTTTCCGTAGCTTCATTATCTTCAAAACATAACCAACTAAAGTCGGACTGGAGAGGCTTGATTATATCGTCGTCTGGTTAAATACTAACAGCCTGATATAAAAATATAAAGTAAAAAAAATGAAAACTGCCAATTGAGTTCAGCAGCTAAAAATTGTGAATGACAAATTAACTTAGATCAAAGTCAAAACATTCCAAAAATTTTTTGCTTTATAAAGCCAGAAGAGCCTGGAGAACCAAACGCAGAAACTATCTAACATAGCCAGCATATTGCCGGAAAACAGCCGCGATAGACGCTTGTTGATACACTGAATTGAAACAACGAAAGAAAAAAGATTGACAGATCGACCACCAGCTTTTTAATAGACCACTAGACTTTTTGGGTTAGATTCGGACCGTCATTTTTATTAGACACATTTGCTCTACAAGGAAAAAGCCCCAATGAAGCTTTTTCAAAATTAATATACGATATTAAAACTCAAGACTATATTACTCAGGAATTAGGGCGTATAATTTTGGCACTACTTAGATGCACACTATTGACCTTTCATTAGTAAATGTTCATAAATCTTAAAGTTCCATTAGTGAGTTCAGAAATCATTTTTTGAGTGAGGTAAGTCACGCAATTGACCTAAAGGCAGAAATGACGCAAAGAACACAAACTTTAACTGCAAAGCAGTAGAAGTCACAGAAGTCATTGAAAAAGTCAATTCCAAGAAGTCAGGGAAAGACGAAACAAAAATCTTTCAGATTATTAAAAAAAATTAGGAGCGCAATAATAGCCGCCTGGAATTGCTGACGCGGCTATTAAACATACCCGGCAGATTGCCGGAAAATAGCCGCCGTTGATTCCCATAACCACGGTGCGATTGAAAGAGAAATGGAAAAAACATACCCGGCAGATTGCCCGAAAATAGCCGCCGTTGATTCCAATTAGCATGATTGGGATTGAAAGAATAGAGGATATTGAAACATACCCGGCAGATTGCCGGAAAATAGCCGCCGTTGATTCCAATAAGCATGATTGGGATTGAAATAACAGATATTGAAAAAAAAAGAATTTTGTACAAAAACATTTTTTTAAGTCCGATTTATTTTGATGGCATTTCGTTGTTCTTCTGTTTCTTAGAGAGAGGCTACAGGGGCTACTATCAATAACAATAAGCATCAGAGATGGTAAATAAGACTTATAGGAACGACGTTCAAATAGCGGGCATCTAAAATTGGGCTTTATGGGTTTATCCCGTTTCTATTTCTGACTTCAATTTTTATACTGACTCTGTTCATTTTGAATTGCTTTGCTGAGCAGCTGATGTTCAAATTCACTTTTAGCAAAATGAGAGAAGAGAGAAACTAGCCTAGAGAAGTCAAAAAGATTTCACGCAAAATGTTGAAAAGGCGGCAAAATGAGGTAAAGCGAAACATTTTTTTTATTCGCCGAAGTAAAAAAAAAATAGGAGCGCTATAATAGCCGGCTGAGAAGATGAGGGCGGCTATTAAAAAGAAAGATTTTTGTAGAAAAACATTTTTCAAGTCCGATTTCCGATTTATTTTGATGGCATTTCGTAGTTGAACATACTTCTGTTTCTTAGAGAGAGGCTGCAGGGGCTACTATCAATACCAATAAGCATTAGAGATGGTAACGAAGACTTATAGCAACGACGTTCAAATAGCGGGCATCTAAAATTGGGCTTTATGGGTTTATCCCGTTTCTATTTCTGACTTCAATTTTTTATACTGACTCTGTTCATTTTGAATTGCTTTGCTGCTTTTCGCAGAATGAGAGAGAGAAACTAGCCTAGAGAAGTCAAAAAGATTTCACGCAAAATGTTGAAAAAGCGGCAAAACGAGGTAAAGCGAAACATTTTTTTGTTCGGCGAAATAAAAAAAAAGTAGGAGCGCTATAATAGCCGGCTGAGATGAGGGCGGCTATTTATAAGACAAACAAATCTGAATCTGACTCTGTTTTAGTATCCTAACTATCGCCCTAAAACGAAACAAGTTCTCTGGTGATACCAGGTCTGACATCATATATCAGAGGTCAAGTATGAAGGGGAGTGCGAGATGGGTATTCAGATTATACAAAATGCAACAAGTTAAGGGCGACGGAATCCATCAGAAAGATTAACTCAGTCGAGCAAATTTTACGAATAAGACAACAGGCAACAAAATGCACATCAAATTTCGTTGCAGGCCATTTTTAATTATCAACCAAACATAGCTGGCAAATTGTCGGAAAAACAGCCGCCGTTGACCCGCTTGGCGCACATTGGGATAGAAACAGAAAAAAATACAGAGATAGAAATTGGCCATTTTTCTACATGTCAAAGTGTTCTAATTTGGTGTGACGTTTCAATTAGATTCAAAAATTATACTTAATTCAGCTTCTTAACTGAAGGCTATTAGGCATAATACCAGTGCCAGCTAGCAACTGCTTTAATGAACTTTGATAACCTAATGCACTATGACTTAATGAACGGGCTTTATATGTTTATCCCGTTTCTTTTGATTTTGCTCTTTTGACATTGACCGTGTTCACTACATAGTGTAATTCAATGCGTGAAAGAATTTAAAATCCATTCAGTTGAAACAGTGAGTGAAGTAAGCAGAAGTCAATTGTAAAAATTGTCACTTATGTATAACGAAAAACGTGATCAAAAGGTAAAGCGAATATAAAAAAAGGAGAGCGCCTTAATAATGCCCGTCGAGAGGCTGACGGCGGCTATTGAAAAACTGCGAAAACACTTTGCTAGAAAATAGATCACGATTTTTTAGATCTGTATACACAAAGAGCCAAGGTATAAAAAACCTCGAAAACATTAACATTCAACAAATGTTTATTTTAATTATCTTGATTTGAACTCGTGCATTTTAAAAAGCTTTAAATCGCCTCCAATTAGATTGAGTCGTCTTCAGTTCACAAAACGCTAATTTGAAGTGAGCGACATTACGGGTTGAAACAGAAAACGACAAAAAAAGAATCCAAAATTATAACATCAGAGCAAACTAAAAATTGGCCGATTTTTGCAGTATTAATGTTATTTCATCGGTAATTTATGTAACTATTGTTATCTCAACGAGGGTTGATTGAAAAATGTAATTGAGAGTTAAGATCACTACAAGAAGTCAATGGCGAAATCCAAGTCCAAACGGTCAAAGCAAATATTTTGCGATACAAAAGACACGATTGATTGACATATTTCTTTTGTGAGCAATGAATAAACTACTTTTCATCGATTTGTAGAAAGAGCTGCTCCAAAAATACTTAAAGCCGCATAAAACAAAGAAGACGATAGTCTGACCGAATGATTTTTATGTCCATCTACAGTGTTAAACACGGCTATACTGACTTGCATCCTGGTAGTATTGTAGCTTTGTAGATATGACTGGGTGGGAAGTAGGGATCTTGGAAGCAGATCTGCAGCACTTTATTGTGGTTCAGGTCCGGCAATTCCGGAATCGGACTCTCAAATGTCCTACATAATAAACACAAAATAAATTCTCTTCAAAACAAGACATGGCCAAAAGTTTAGCAGAAAATTATTGAAATAGCTTTCATTAAGGGCAGCAGTCTCAAACATGGAAAGAACTGAAGATTTAATAAGGTAAAAATTGTAAATTTTCGTGTTCAGTTCAAATCTCTCGTTGCAATCACAACAGTTGCTTAACTTACACAACACTCCAACTGATTAGACTATCTCTTTCCATCACTCTTTTCTCGTCACTCTTCATATAGCAGCGAAGAAAAGTGAGTGGTGGAAAAAGTAGTCTAACCCCAGAGCAGTTTCTCCCATTTTTCACAATTTTTGTTGTATGCATTGGGCGCCAACTAAGTTACTTCATCAATAATTTGCGCAACTGACGCCATCGCATCGAGAGTTGCTCTTTATTACGCCATTGTATAGTGGGAAAAATTTTCCATTCCTAAACAAAAGGGAAATTCAAATTGATCCGATTACTTACGCATCAACCGGAGTGTATTTGGGATCGGGCCAAACTGTACACGCCATTCCGTAGCAAAACTTCGGATCCAAAGACACGTGCTGAAACAATCCATCTACAAAAATGCATAGACCTTCAAAAGTGATACAGAATAATCAGGTTTTTAGCTAAGCATATGAATGTCAGCCGTAGATGGCAAAAAAAATAAACCTAACCCACTAAACGTCGGAAGAATTGCTCACGAACGACAAGTGGGAGCTCTAATCAATTGCAGCCTGCTTCAGTCAGGGAGGGGGGGAGCTTAAATGGGAATAAGAAGTTCAATAGTGGGCTTCAAATAACCTCATTAGAGGTTAACATATACCACTTCTAAGATTTAAAGTAAAAAATGACACCAGTTTTGGCGCAATTTTCATTTGACCTTTAGTATTAAATTGCCGCCAATTGAGTTCAGCTGCTTGAAATTGTGATTGAGAGAGAATTTTAGATCACGCGAAACGCAAAAAGTCAAGGGCGTAAAAGTCACTCGAAAGATCAAAATTGTCAAGCGAAAATTTTGCATAAAAAAGACACACAAATTTACAATAATAGCTATGAAATTCGTTCAAGAGCAATTAAAAATATAACGTAGGCACTCGGTTATTGTGTAGTTGGGTTAGAAGTACAAAATGGGGCAGGTGGGGAGAGGTGTAGTTAAGGGGTTTGCACTTTGGTAGTACAGAGTGACATGCACTGAACATTGCAAAGAACCCGAGTATTCTTTGTGGAGACCCAACGCTCGATAACTTAGTGTTTTGATAACCTAATGCACTAAGTCTAGAAACATGAAATGTTAAAACCAAGGTTCATTGGTATAAAACAATTGTTTTTTTCTCTTTTGAACGTTGATAACATTTGCGTAATGTTGTTGAATTGAATCTAAATTCAATTCCATTGAAACATTGTGTTGAGTAACTCAATGTCAAACGTGAAAGGTCGACTTACGTAAAACCAAAAAAACGTTAACGGAATTTAAAAAAGAGCACCTATATAATAAGCTTTCAGAGGCTGACTTTTAGAAGAAACGTTAAAGAACAGTACTCCTCTTTGATTTGCAACAAAGGCATTTACAAATATACCCGACAGATTAACGGAAAAAGCCGCCGTTGATTCGCATAACAAGGATTGGGATTGGAAGAACAGAAAAAACTAATTAAAAAAGAGACTTTTAAATACAAACAATTTTAAAGTGCGAATTATTTTGATGTCATTTTGGAGCTGAACATACTCCTGTTTTGCAGTGACACGACAAAGGGGCAAGCACCAATACCAATAAGCATTAGAGATGGTAACCAAGAACAAAGTTTGAGTAACGTGCATCTAAAATTGGCCTTTATGGGTTCATCTCGTTTCTAAGTCTGATTTCCTTCTTTGATACACCTCTGTTCATTTTGAATTGCAAGGGGGAGCCTAAATGGGACTATGAAGTTCAATAGTGGGCTTCAAATAACCATATTAGAGGTTAACATATACCACTATTCGGATTTAAAGTAAAAAATGGCACCAGTTTCGGCGCACTTTTCATTTGACTTTTAGTATTAAATTGCCGCAAATTGAGTTCAGCTGCTCGAAATTGTGATTGAGAGAGAATATTAGATCACACGAACGCAAAAACTCAAGGGCGTAAAAGTCACTCGAAAAGTCAGAATTGTCAAGCAAAAATTTTGCATAAAAAGACACGTTTACAATAATTGATATGAACTTCGTTCAAGAGCAATTAAAAATTTAACGTAAGCACTCTGTTTTTGAGTAGTTGGGTTAGAAGTACCAAATGGGGCAAGTGGGGAGAGCTGTAGTTAAGGGGTTTGCCCATTGGTAGTACAGAGTGACATGCACTGAACATTGCCAAGAACCCGACTATTCTTTGTTGAAACCCAAATCTCGATATCTTAGTGTTTTGATAACCTAATGCACTAGGTCTAGAAACATGAATTGTTAAAACCAAGGTTTTTTGATTTACAACGTTTGTTTTTATTTCTCTTTTGAACGTTGATAACCTTTGCGTAAAAGTGTTGAATTGAATCTAAATTCAATTTCATTGAAACATTGTGTTGAGTAATTCAGATGTCAAACGTGAAAGGTCGACTTACATAAAACCAAAAAAAAGTTAACGGAATTTAAAACAGAGCACCTATATAATAAGCTTTCAGAGGCTGACTATTAGAAGAAACGTTAAAGAACAGTAATCCTCGTTGATTTGCAACAAAGGCATTTGCAAATATACCCCGCAGATTTACGGAAAATAGCCGCCGTTGATTCCCATAACAAGGATTAGGATTGGAAGAACAGGAAAAACTAATTAAAAAATTGGTTTTTAAATACAAACAATTTTAAAGTGCGAATTATTTTGATGTCATTTTGGAGCTGAACATACTCCTGTTTTGCAGTGACACGACAAAGGGGCAAGCACCAATACCAATAAGCATTAGAGATGGTAACCAAGAACAAAGTTTGAGTAACGTGCATCTAAAATTGGCCTTTATGGGTTCATCTCGTTTCTAAATCTGATTTCGTTCTTTGATACACCTCTGTTCATTTTGAATTGCAAGGGGGAGCCTAAATGGGACTATGAAGTTCAATAGTGGGCGTCAAATAACCATATTAGAGGTTAACATATACCACTTCTAAGATTTAAAGTAAAAAATGGCACCAGTTTCGGCGCACTTTTCATTTGACTTTTAGCATTAAATTGCCGCAAATTGAGTTCAGCTGCTCGAAATTGTGATTGAGAGAGAATATTAGATCACACGAACGCAAAAAGTCAGGGGCGTAAAAGTCACTCGAAAAGTCAGCAAAAATCAAGCAAAAATTTTGCATAAAAAGACACACGTTTACAATAATTTATATGAACTTCGTTCAAGAGCAATTAAAAATTTAACGTAGGCACTCGATTATTGAGTAGTTGGATTAGAAGTACAAAATGGGGAAGGTGGGGAGTGGTGTAGTTAAGGGGGTTGCACATTTGTAGCACGGAGTGACATGCAGTGAACATCGAAAAGAACCCGAGTATTCTTTTTTGAAACCCAACGCTCGATAACTTAATTGTTTTGATAACCTAATACACTGTCTAGAAACATGAACTGTTAAAACCAAGGTTTTATTGGTTTACATTGTTTGTTTTTATTTCTCTTTTGAACCTTGATAATATTTGCGTAAAGTTGTTGATTTGAATCTAGATTCAATTCTATTGAAACAACGCGATGAGTAACTCAGATGTCAAACGTGAAAGGGCGACTTACGTAAAACGAAAATTAAACGAATTTAAAACTGAAAGCAATTATATATTAAGCTTTCAGAGGCTCACCATTAGAAGAAACGTCAAAAAACAGTACTTCTCTTTCATTTGCAGCGAAGGCATTTACAAACATACCCGGCAGATTAACGGAAAATAGCCGCCTGTGATTCCCATAAAGATAGAGATTGGAAAAACAGAAATTAATTGAAAAAATGATTTTTGTATACAAATAATTTTAAAGTGCGAATTATTTTGATGTCAGTTTGGAGCTGAACAAACTCCTGTTTTGCAGTGACACGACACATTATCAATACCAATAAGCATTGGAGATGGTAACCAAGAACAAAGTTTGAGTAACGGGAATCTAAAATTGGGCTTTATGGGTTCATCTCGTTTCTATGTCTGATTTCGTTCTTTGATACTCCTCTGTTCATTTTGAATTGCGTTACTGAGCAACTTCTTAAAAACACTTTAAACAGGATAAGAGAAAAGTGAAAATAGCCTAGAGAAGACAAAAAGATTTCACACAAAATGTTGAACAAGCTGTCACTAAGGTAAAGCAAAAACATTTTTATTCGACGAATTTTAAAAAGTAGGAACGCTATAATAGCCGGCTGAGAAGCTAATAATCTAACTGTTTTAAATATCGTTTAAGAGCAATTAAACAACCAGCTAACGCTAAGCCAATCGCTATAAAACAACTTATGAACGGTTGGCTTGTCAGACACCAGCTGCGTCCTATGGAGGCTAGCTAAAGCTTGATTGAGGTGGGATGGGCGAGCGGTGGTTTCGATCGGATGTGGTGGGGGCTGAGTGTTGTGTGGAATTATAAGTGAAAAAATGTACAGGGAGATGGACAAGACGGGGTAAGGGGCGCATTGGGGGTTCAAAAATTCTACTATATTCAGTTTCTAGAGTGTAAGCTTAACGCCAATGTCAGCTGACTTAGAATGGATCAAGAAAGGATTATGAATGGATTGGGAAAAGCATTTAGAAAAAAAAGTCGGCGGAAAAAACAGTAAAAACATGATAAATTGCAGCACGTGAACAAAAAAAATCACCATAGAGAAGGCTAATTTTTGTTCACCCACCTTTTCTTACTTTACTTGACAAATCGAGGAAAAAAAGAGCGCAACAATTTTACGCTACAAAACCACTCGCTTTTTCGCTTCACTTGTATCCGCGTGACCAAAATCAGTACTCTAATTTGACTTCAAAAACCATGAAAAGGAGTGAACAGATCTTCAAAGATAGACAGAGCGTCAAAACCATTCAAGTTCTTTGAAATAAAAAAAACATAGCACGACAAGTCTTGACACCAATCAAAGAATTTTCACTGACTAAACAAAAGAAACTAGACCCAGAATTGACTATCAATGAATTAGGAAAACTCAATAGCATTTGAAAAAAATCGAAATAATTGTAAAAACAGAAAAAATCAATGTCAAAATGCCACATATGAACAAACATAGCAGAAAGATTGCGAGAAAATAGCCGCCGTTGACGCGCTTGATGCAGATCGGGACTGACAGAAAAAGGAGAAAAATTGACCGATTTTTTCTGTGTCAAAAATTTTCTAATTTGGAGCGTTTCAGTTAGACTCTAAAATTATACTTCAATCAGCTTCTAAACTGGAAGCTTACAAGCTTAATACCAATGTCAGCTAGCAAACACTCTAATGAACTTTCATAATCTAACTCTCAATGACTTAAAGTCCGGCTTTATCAGTTTACCCAGTCTCCTTTGATTTTGATCTTTCCACTTCGACCGTATTCACTATATTGCGTAATTGAATGGATGAAAGAATTTAAAATACAGTCAGTTGAAACAGTGAGTGAATTAAGTCAGAAGTCACATGAAAATCGTGACTTATTTAAAACGAAAAACGTGATCAAAAGGTAAAGCGAATTAAAAAAAAACATAGCAGTACAAGTCCTGAATTATATAGAAGGACAAATCCTGAAATCTGAAGAATTGCTTTAGCTTTGACCTGACAAAAAGATAAGCCGTGTTAGATGTCCAATGAGAGCAATTAGTTTGACACCATTGCGATTAAGCAATTTCACCACAAGAACGAAAATGCAAGCAAGACTAAAAAATCAGATCTTTTTTAAAGACATGGTAAAAATCAAAAAACGACTTCTAAGAACCAATGCCAATAACTAAATTCTCTTGTTTTTCTCCCTTTCAATCAATAAAACCTGTCAAAAATGAGTTTAAGTGATAAGACAGTAATAACTTCAATAAAAACTTGCAAAATTCACTAACAGTTATTCGGGCAGCGTATAAGTCGAGGAAAGCAATAGCTATGATTTGCAACGCTTCAAAACAAAAAGAAATACTTTTTTACAAAAGCAATGAAAACGGTCAATGATGAGAAAGATAAGATAAAAAAGTTAACCACAAAAACTCGCAAACTCAAAAATTCTATAAAATTTTATGAAAACAATTGATGCCAAAGTCAAAGAAAGCATCAGGTTTGAACAGAAACTTTTAAATCGAGTAAAATAATCCCTATTAGCACCCTATGGTGCCTGTTATTAAAGGAATAAACAATAAAACAACAAAAATTACAAGTATCACAAAAATTCAGAAATTAACTTTTGAAAAAAAAGTAGTGTCAAAGTCATGAAAACTAATAAGCTATGAACTCGGACCATTAATTAGATTCTTTTGCGCCTCATAATCAACCAATCAGAGCTGTCATTGATGATTCTAAGAGATAAAACAACAGAAATGATTTTTGAAAAAGCAAAATCAAATATTCTTTAATGTTTTTGTTCAGTTCAAAAAAATTTTCAGCTGCCCCTTGATGAACGCCAGCAATTTCAACTAGGCCCAATTAGAACACATATGTATCATAATAAAAGAACTCAAGGAAAATAAACTTTTTTGTAAAGAAAGTCTAATCGACGCACGTGGAAAAAAAACTCCCTCTCCGAAACTGAAAATTTGTTCAAACTCAAATTTCTGACTCCACTTTAAAGGTAATTTGAAGAAAAATCACGCCTTAAAGCTTCTTTTATTGTCGCTCACTTTAGTACTTCAGCGTAACTAAAATCACCACTCTCATTTGTTCACTGACGTGGAAAAAAAACGAGAAAAGCGTGAATAGATCCTAAAAAAAGACAGCACACCAATACAATCCAAATCCTTTGGATTGTAAAAAGGAGAGCGCCTAAATAATTGCCGCTGCGTGCTGACGGCGGCTATTAAAAACCACTAGCGAGAAAGTGAATTTTTGTCCAAACACCGTTTTCTCACTCTGCTTTGAAATTAGAGCGCAACAATTTTACGCCTCAAAACCACTTGCTTTTTCACTCCACTTCCTGTTTCGAGGTGGCCACAATCAAAACTACAATTGGACTTGAAAAATCATCAAAATGTTCAAACAGATCTCAACTAAAGACAGCGCCCTAATACAATTCAAATCTTCCAATTGTAAAAAGGAGAGCGTCTAAATATTAGCCGTTGAGAAGCTGACGGCGGCTATTAATCAGTGATCTGACTGTTAGATTTATATTTTGAAATAAACTTTACTCATATTATTATCCTTATTATGAACAGCTCGTATATAAAAAATTGCTTTAAAGACCAACCGGGCCAAGCAATTGCTGCAATTCATATTCAGGAGATAACTGCAATTATATGAATACTCGATATAACTCTACGTCAGTCATTTTCAAGATAAGGCACTGAAATCTCGGGTCACTGGTTGCCTCAGTAACATGATCTCAACTTCTAAAGAATGAACTCAACTCTTACGCAGTCAACATCGAGTCACTTTATATTCGCCTAAGCTGAGATCCTCAGCAACCAGGACAGAGCCTAGAAATAGTCTTACATTACACACCTGTTTGTCTTTGTCAGCCCTGCGAGGGTTGAACCCCTCGTAGATGCCCTTTATGAAGTTATAGGCGGGGTGGTACTGAGAGAAGAATATATTGTCACAGCCGTAAGTGTTCCGTCTAGTCTCGTCCTGACTCAGATCTGGGTAGACAATGTCTAATGTGGCTAACAGTCTCCTTTCGTCCACAAAAGGCAAAAGGGCAACTCCTGCAAGGACAAATCAGAGGTGAATTATGGCAGCAAAAAATGTTTGTTCACAGGGGGAAAAGAAAGTTAAAACCTTGCAATGTAAAGTTAAATTGCAATGTAAGCACTATCTTTCAAGATTATTATCTTTTGATAGGGATATCATTTTGATGTTTATTAATACCTTTTGATTTTTGTACTTCTGGGAAGATTGCCTCAAAAGCCAAAAAGGTTCATGGTTGGTGCAATCTTTACCCAATCAACAATTTTGACTACTTTAGAAAATCATTCAAAGAAACCAACCTCAACCCAATTCTAACAAATGACTTACCTTGCCAGGCAAATTTCTTCCCATTGAGATCTATCTTGAAATCTGTCGGGTACATGTCAATTATCGGCGAATCCTAAACAAAGGCAGTCCTTTTCAGCTTTTATTGCTACTGCAACTGAATCTTGAAATGAATTTAAGATTGCATGAGCTTCTCTTTCGCCGCCACCGTTGCAATAAACAACTGAGGAGTTATACAATTCTCGAAGGGATCTTTTCCGTTTGTTCCCCCCCCCCCCCCAGTACGTTACGCACCCACGTTACAGAGCACGTGCCATTAGTTAGTAAATTATGGTAAATCATAGCGCGTGCCTCTGAGAGTGCAAATAATGTACACCCACTAAATTAGGGTGGGCGCACAACCGGAAAACATACTCTTAAAGAAATAGCATCTGTTATTGATCTTTTGCGAATCCTTTTGCCGTTTTCCGCTTAAAACTCTAAGCAGGAACAAGAAGCTAACTTGCAAAAACATAAACACGAATCCTCACAACTGCTTATACATGGGGAAAAGTCATCAAACCGATTTTCACCAAAAAGCAACTGACTAAATGACCAACCGGTTTGGACATTAGGCGTCTCCAAGAAGCGGGCAAAAAATTTCCACTGGCAGCCGGGAATACACCCATCAACTGCTCCAGAGGTTGGAATGGCTTCCCGATGTCAAAGGAGTTGTCCACTTTAACTATGTCTATAAAATCAGAGGCGAAGGGTGCGTAGTGGAACGGGTAGAACCACTTCCAAGAGGGGCATCCCTGGTAATAGTAGCGCAGCACCCAGCACAGACCAAGCACATACGCGTGACCCTACAATACATCAAACAACAATTAGTCAGCTTTTGCAAAGATATATGTTAGTACGTGGTGCGACCCACAAAAAATGTTAGAAAAAAGTACATTCAAAGTACGTTCATTTGAGAAACCGGCCTGCCGATTTTTCAATGCAAGATTTTTTTTTTTTAAAAAAAAACTGATTTCGCAGAAAAAAATTGAGAAACATCAAAATTATCTTTGAATTCAATCGAAATACTTTCTTTCTTTTAGCCTTCATTAAATAGGGTCCTTATTCATTTTGGATGAAATTGCTGACAAGCAAAAATAGCCATGCTGAAAAATGGCTAATATTAAAACATTTTGTCGGCACATTGCTGGAAAAAAGACGCCGTTGAGCCCCAGTGGGATGGAAACAAAGAAAATATACAAATTGACAGGCTTTTAAGTGCAGAAAACTACTCTAATTTGGGGTGCCTTATATTACACAACTATACCTGATTCAACTTCTTAAAAGAAGGCTATTGAGCCTAATACTAATGCTAGCTACTATCCTCTATAATGGTTGCATTAGATAAACTAATGCAATATGACTTCATGAGCGGGCTTTATCGCTTCTTTTGATTTTGCTATTTTGACCTTGACCGTATTCACTATATTGCGTAATTCAATGAGTGAAAGAATTTGAAATTGATTTAGTTGAAACAGTGAGTGAGGTAAGTCAGGAGTCAAACGTGAAATTCGCGACTGAAAACACAGCTGAACAAACATTGAACTACAGTCCAAAGCAATAATTATCTAATGAACAGAGCATCGAAAAATTTGCAGCAACAATATGAAAAAAGATTTGACCCTCAACAAAGCGCACAACCTATATGGGCAAAAATCCAAAAATTCAGGGAGTAAAAATAATAATAATAATAATAAAAATAATACTTAATAAAACAATTGACGCTAAACAGTATGCGCATGACAAATACCAAACTTGCGGAAATTGAAGAGAAGAGAAAGTATCAGGAGCATACCATACAACTTCAAATGGCTACATGACGTCTTTAGAGGCTATTGTATGCCACTATTAGAATTCAAAGTGAGAAATAAAATCAAAATGGGCGCAATTTTATTTGACTCTTAAAAAACTGCTACCTACTGAAATCATCTGGAGAAACTGTGAAAAGCGAATTTTAGGTCATGGAAAAAGGGTGTAAACATCACCCTAGAAAGAAAATGGTTGAGCTAAAAATTTTCATAAAACAAACCGACTATCTTCGACCAAATTGCTCTCGAACGACAGGTGCGTCAATTTATTTCAGAGAGGGCTGAAGCCTAGATAGTTTAATATGGGCGCAAACATTCGACCGAGGAGGGGTTCGAACCCCAAAACCACGGCGGAACAGAATGAATCATTTACCACTCGGCCACCAGCTTGGATAGCTCATCTTACAATCGCTTTTCTTCAAGCAAGACTTCATTTTTAGGTCAAGCAAAAATCTAGAGGTAAAGCGAGAAAAGAAATATTGAAATAATGGTCCAGAACAAAACAGTCCAGCAAAAATTCTATTAAAAACACATTAACGACAATTGCTTCAGGCTTCGTTCAACAGCCATTCAAAACATGACCGACTAACGTCGGGTGAATTGCTCTCAAACCACCGGCAAGCGGTTGGCTCCGTCAGTAGCTCGCGACGGTTTAGTGAAGGGGATCTTTTGACTGCACGGGACCCTTATGGCCTGAACAATGTGCACGGGTGGGGATTGGCGGCTGATTTGGGGAGCGTGGTTGGGTGGGGGAATCAATTTCACACCATGAGTATAAGTCTCCGAAACAGTTTCTGTGAATCGCATACTTGGAGACTAGCGAGCTGAAAGGCTCTAAGAGATATTAATGCCCCTGGGTGCTACCTTCATCCCGTTACTATAGACAAAAAGTTTAATGCGTCAGACGAAAAACCGCTCAAGCGAAAAATCGGATGAAAAAAGACAAACAAGATTAGTATAATTGCTAAACTTCGTTTGAGAGCAATTACCAACGATTTCCTAAAAATGCTAGTTAGGTCAGTCATTGATGATAAAACATTTCTTTACAATTCAGCGTTAATGAGGGTAATAGATGATGACATCACGCCACTTAGCAACAACTGATGTGCGGCATCAACAAAAGAGATAAGGAAAGAGAGAGAGATAGTGTGAAAGATAAAACGTGAACAAGAAAGAGAAGGAAAGATACATAAACCAACAGACAGGGATTAGCAAAATAAAATTTTAGAACACGAGATACGATTCTGCAACTTTTAGTTTTCTAGCCTTGTTAGTAAATGAATCAAAAAGAAAAAACATACCCGGCAGATTGACGGAAAATAGCCGCCGTTGATTCCAATAAGCATGATTGGGATTGAACGAATAGAATATATTGAAAAAAAAAGATTTTTGTACAAAAATATTTTTTAAGTCCGATTTATTTTGATGGCATTTCGTAGTTGAACATATTTCTGTTTCTTAGAGAGAGGCTACAGGGGCTACTATCAACACCAATAAGCATTAGAGGTGGTAACTAAGACTTATAGGAACGACGTTCAAATAGCGGGCATCTAAAATTGGGCTTTATGGGTTTATCCCGTTTCTATTTCTGACTTCAATTTTTTATACCGACTCTGTTCATTTTTAATTGCTTTGCTTAGCGACTGATGTTCAAACTCACTTTTAGCAGAATGAGAGAAGAGGGAAACTAGCCTAGAGAAGTCAAAAAGATTTCACGCAAAATGTCGAAAAAGCGGCAAAATGATAAAGCGAAAAAAAGTTTGACGAAGTAAAAAAAAATACGAGCGCAATAATAGCCGGCTGAGAAGATGAGGGCGGCTATTAAAAACTCCTAAGTTGCATAAACTTGAAAGAAAAATTTCCAGACTACGCAGTGAAAAAATGTTCCATAACATGTTTGTCTCGGGAGTTCTGTCATTTAAAATATCTGCAAGACTTAAAAATTTCGTTGGCCAGTAATGATCGTTAAACTCAGAAAAGGACAAAGGATTTTAAAAAATTTTTTAAAACAATTGCAAATTTTTTAAAAAATCTTGCTACAATTCGTGATATTAATGTCTTCAGGAACCACTTCATTGTCTCAAGAGACTATCCAGTATCCCTATTCCAAGTTTGGAGTACCGAAACATATGGCTCGTAAAATGGTCAAAAAAGTACTTATTTCTTGCAAAATATCTTTATCAAAGATCCTTATCACACAGCCTCAATGTTAGACTGGTCCAACACAAAATTCGGAAAAGAACGAAAAATTGCAAAATTTTGGGCTCAAAAAATCCTGAAAATGACCTAACTTTAAAAAACGGCCTTCCACCAAAACGACCAAGTACGTTGAATTGTAAAAAAAGGTTCCAAATTGTCAGATAAAAACCGTTGAGAGGATAACGGTGGCTCTAAACATCACCACTTAGAGTGAGGTGAATTCCTATCAAACGCTCGGCGAGTTGTTTACATCGTTGGTAGGGGGTTCGTGTGTGAGTGAGAAGGGTCAAGAACTACCCTTCACGCCATGAATTAATCTCTCCGCAACAGTTTCGTTGAACAGCCCATAGAGACGAATAAAGCGTAAGGCTATCAGAGAGCTGCTCGTACCGTTAATGCCCTCTGGGCTTTCCCGTTTATCCCGTTCTTGCAGACGTAACTTGAAAGCGTTAAGACAAAATTCAGTGGAGCGGAAATTATAAGAAAGAACAATTAGAAAGAACAAATGAAGGCAAGATTCAGAAATTCACTAATATACCCGGCAGATTGCCAGAAAATAGCCGCCATTGATTCCCATAACCAAAATTGGGATTGAGAGAAAAGAAAAAACTAATGAAAAAAAATGATTTTTGTACACAAACAAATTTAAAATGCTACCTATTTTGATGTCATTTTGGAGCTGAACATACTCCTGTTCCGTACTGAGACACAGGGGCTACTATCAATGCCAATAAGCATTAGAGATGGTAACTAAGAATAAATTTCGAGACAAATTTCAGACTTAAATAGTTTCACTGGCTCAAAAAGATCCATAAACTTGGAACATGCTAATAATTTTCAGAAAATTTGAGAAAAATTTAAATTTTATCAAACAAATGCTTTAACTCGTGTGAAAATTTGATACTCATTCCATTACCTCAGGCAACTATGCAGTAACTTATTATCACACCCTAGAGGAGGTTCCTGGACCCATGATGCAGGACAAACTCAGAAAATTTCAAATATTTTCAAAAAACTTGAACAATTTGCCTTCATTTCCTATAAACTTTTCGAGGTTTTTGATGGATCGAAATTTCTTTCCTCACAATTTTAAGAAGCTGAACTCAATTCGAAGAATTTTGACCATTTTGACCATTATCAATTAGTCTCATTGATGACCAGTCTAATCGGATGCTGATGATATATAGGTCAGCCTACTTGATGACTTGAATTCATAGCAATGTTTTCGCTGATTTTGAAAATATTAGTTTTCAAAAACATTTTTGAGTTTTACATCTTTTTCCCCACCAAATTCCCACAGCACTTTAAAGGTTGCTTGAAAATCGCGCTTCAAATTTACTCTCTTTTTCACTCTCTTTATTACTCCAGCGAGACTACAATCGCCACTCTGGTTAAACTTCTGGTTCGCATCAGAAGTTGACAAAAAATGAACCAATTTTAACAGCGCCCCAATACAATCCAAGGTCACTAAAACTTCGGGGCAGAGAACTTCGTTTGAAAGATTGAGCTCAGACTAAAAGAACTGAAAACCTAATTTTTTGTATTAAAATCAGTGTCGTATAGGACAAAAAGTTTGAAACAAAAAATTCACTTTTGTAAGTCTAAGTTCACTTTTGTAAGTCTTTCACTTTTGTAAGTCTAAGTTCAATCTTTCAAACTAAGAAATTTAACTAAGAAATCTAACTTGAATCAAACCGCTATAAACAATCAGCTGCTTCACTATCGGAGACGGAGACATTTCAACTCCTGTTTATTTTTTTTTAAAAAGAGTTTTCTGAAAAATTGCACTCACCTTCAATTTTAAAATAAATTCAACACTTTCGTACCCTTTGGTTCTCTAAATACGTTAGAACAAAATCTTAGACTCCATCAGACCTCGTGCCCAGCACCGAGCGACTAACAATTTGTTCTAACATATACTAGGAAAAGGCAACAAACATAGCTGGCAGATTGCCAGAAAATAGCCGCAATAGATTCGTAGACCGGCACTCTAAAAAAACAGTAAAAAAGACAGACCAAAAAAATTCGTCTTTTCATTGAAGGCTGATATGTTATATTTTGATTTAAAATCTGTATAAGTTATTACTGCCTCTATTAGCTGATCTCAAATAACCTTCCTTTAGTGTGATACACACCCATTTGACCTTATCTCTTTGAATTAAAGTAAATAAAAGTCAATTTCAAAGTGAGGAAGTCATTTTTGAGAGTGAGGTAAGTCAAGTGTGACCAAAAATTTAATCACGCGCATGAACAAAAAAACTAGCTCCACTAAGAGCGAAAAATGACGTCACACATGCAATTCAGTTGAAATTGAATGAACGAATGAACAAAAAATGGCTGTGACGTCATATGGTCGTAACAAAAATCATGACGACGAAATAAAAAACAGCCGGAAGAATTCCGGAAGCGACTCGAAGCACCAAAACTTCACAAAAAGCTGAAGCCATTACCTTTTGTATCAAACCATTAACTCATTACCTCCGCGGGTTTGATCTAAAAATCGGTGAAATTTAAACGACTGTCACCAAGAGAAAGAAAGTGCAGCAAAATTTTATTATTAAAAACGTTTGGTAACGTTAAAAAAGTCTAAAAATTTTTAGGATGGTCAAAAAACTAATAACCTGACAAAACTGACAGGGCCATCAATTGCCCTCAGATAATTATTGATTCTAATCTCAAAAAGATCGCGAAAGCAAACGGCAGATAAAAACTTTTCAAAAAAGACAGGAAAGTCAAAATTATTCAAAAAAGAGTGCTCAAACTTAAGAATCAGAGAACCACTACAATTAGATTTCTAATCACGGCAATTAAGACAAAAATAATACATGATTCTTCCTTGTTGTATATATGCTAGACAACATGATTTCATACTAATTCAAAAAATAAATTAATTATAGAAAAACAAAAGCAACAGAATAATATTAAAAGGCAAACA
The DNA here is from genome assembly GCF_964194025.1 of Convolutriloba macropyga. Taxonomy (NCBI): domain Eukaryota; kingdom Metazoa; phylum Xenacoelomorpha; order Acoela; family Convolutidae; genus Convolutriloba; species Convolutriloba macropyga. The sequence continues at coordinate 29,860,286 of NC_134480.1, read as the reverse complement.
ATCGTCTTAAAACAATACAAGCCCGGAAGAAAATTGCAATGAATAGTAGTAAGTCGAAATGTTGGAAAAGATTTTCTAGCAAACTCCCAGTACTGCCTTATTTTGAATTAAATCAATTGCAAACTAATTCAAAAAATAAATTAATTATAGAAAAACAAAAGCAACAGAATAATATTCAAAGGCAAACAATCGTCTAAAAACAATACAAGCCCGGAAGAAAATTGCAATGAACAGTAATAAGTCGAAATGTTGGAAAAGATTTTCTAGCAAACTCCCAGTACTGCCTTATTTTGAATTAAATCAATTGCAAACCGAAGAAACCAAGATCTAAGAAAAAGCTGAATTCATTCAATTTTTTAACAACTGAAAAAATCAATATACCGAATACAAAAGTAGGTGCCAGGACAAAACTAGAATGATGCAAACGCGAATGTGAAGAATGTAGACACAATGTTAGGAACACCATAACAAAAAGACCAATTCTTGATTTTTGAAAGTTAAAAATCAAATTTAAAAAATCAAAAAAAAAAACGAGTACATTTCATTGATCAGCATTCGAGACATAGAAAAGACAACGAGTCATTCGAGACAAAAATCCAACCTGCTGAACAGAATAAAACAAGAAAACGCAGAATTCAGACATACGAAACAATGAAACATTTTGCAAAAAAGTGGTCAAAAAATATTTAAGAGTGCATTTATGAAAAAAATTTATCTGTTCTTTCAAAAACATAACAACAAAAAAAGATTGAATTTTTATTGAAACGAAATTAAAGTCCCTCATGTTCCCCAAAATACTATTTCTAGTAATTAAAAGCAAAATACAAACAAAAAACTGAAAAAAATTGGCAAAAAACTACGAAAATCGAATTAGCAAATGTACAATTTTATGAAACAAAATTACATCGAGGTAGAAAGAGGCATTGGGTATATGAATTATCAAAGGGAAGTTGCCATAGTAACTGATTTTTGACAAAAAACAGCTAAAACATCCAAAAATGAATAAATTAATAGAAAAAAAGCCAAAAATTAACTAAAAAAATCAAGAAATATGTGCCAATTTCGCATTTGAAACGCAATTTCAGGCTATGCAAAATACTGTGCTATCAATTTCCGTGGTTACATTTCAACATAGCATCGATTAAAAATTATTTCTACAAAAAACCAAATTACAAGCAAAAAAACTAAGCCACTTAGACGAAAAAACGGCTAAAAACGGTTATCTATATGTGCCATTCAGTCAAAAACTACTTTTCAATGTCAAAAAGTCATTCACTAAACGCAACGCATGATCAAAAAACTTCTCTCGCTCAGAAAAAATTAGTTCACACTGCAATTTTACTCGCTTTCGCTTTTAGGTCAAAACATTGTCTGAACGAATAGTACTTCCGGTAAAAAAAAAAACCTTAAGAAAACCAATACTCCTCTTCGAGTCGTAAAAAACCAAGAGAAGGCCAATAATAGCCTCAGCTATCGCTGTGCGGCTATTAAAAATTAGTTTGAGCGTTGCAGGGTTGAATTTAACAGAAACGAGCCTCAGATTACTAACAAACAACCACTAGTACAAAATTCTGAGTGGCATAGAAACCTCCCTAAACCTAAACTAACCTTAAACCATAAATTTATGCCTCCTTATCAGTTTCGGTAATCCAGACTCAGAAAAAACAGTTCCTACAGAACTGGACAGCGACTTTATAGCCACATGCATTGCCAGCTTATCCGGTTTCTGAGGATCAAAATTTAAAAAATATATAGGCAGAAAATCGCATAAAAACACCATCATGGCCCAATTACTTGCAACGTCTTGTTACAGAGCAATTGCTCTAACTCAAACACTACTTTGTACTCTTGCCACTCTTTACTAAAATTTACTTTACGTCAATCCCAAGCAATAAAGCAGGTCTGATGTAAAAATGCTGTACTTCATTTGTACTCTTTGTAGAGGACAACTTACTGATTAGAATATCATTAGAGATATCAACTGTTTTACTCTAGTACGGATTAACCTTTGCATATATGCGGTCTTAACAATTCAATCATAACCAACTAGCTCCGGGAGAAATTCATCCAACGACATGCTTGGTTTTGTAGTCGGCAGCTGACGCTAAAGGAACCTAGCTTCAATGGTTGGTAACAGCGACTTATTGACTTCGGACTTGACTATTTTATTCCGTTTTTGAGAACAATGGTTAGACACACAAAATCGGCCTAGCAAAAAAGAACGCTTACATAAAAACAGACCCAAATAACTGCTACAGCTTCATAATCGCATAGAAATCCGTCTCGACTTCTCAGTAAAGACATTTTACAGCAGGCAAAAGATTGTCCAGACAATGTGATTTTTTAATTATTAAATAATTATTAAAACACAGCTGGCAGATTGCCAGAAAATAGCCGCAATAGCTTCATAGATCTGCCGTCTCAAAAAACAGTAAAAAGACAGACCGTCTTTTCATTGAAGGCTGATATGTTATTTTTGACGAAAAATCTGTATAAGTTTTTGCTGCATCTATTAGCTGCTCTCTAATAACCTTCAATTAGAGTGACACACACCCATTTGACCTTATCTCTTTGACCTAAAGTAAATAAAAGTCAATTTCAAAAGTGAGGAAGTCATTTTTGTGAGTGAGGTAAGTCACGTGTGACCAAAAATTTAATCACGCAAATGAACAAAAAAAACTCGCTCCACTAAGAGCGAAAAATGACGTCACGAACTCACTTCGGTTGAAATTGCATGAACAAATGAACAAATAGCAGATTTGAAGTAGTTGTGACGTCATATGCTCGTAACAAAAATCACGACGACGAAAAAAAAAACATAGCAGGACAAGTCCTGACTTACAACTCAAAGAATTTTCATTGACTAAACAGAAAACTAGACAAAGAACGGACTATGAATTGATTGGGAAAACCATTTAGAAAAAAAAATCCGATCCAAAAAATCGAAAAACTGTATAAATCAAAGTGAAATTGCCGCATGTGAACAAAAAACCACTAGCGAGCAAGCGAATTTTTGTTCAAACACCGTTTTTTCACTCTAATTTAAATTTACAGCGAAAAAATTTCACGCCGCAAAACCACTCGCTTTTTCGCTCCACTTCCTGTTTCGGCGTGGCCAAAATCACTACTCCAGTTTGACTTCAAAAATCATGAAAATGTGTGAACAGATCTTAAAAAAAACATAGCCGGAAGAATTCCCGAAACGATTCGAAGGAGAAAAATGCCCATAAGTAGTAAGGTGTCTTACTGGGCACGCAACGGGGGTGGACATTTGGGTGTTACTGTGTTCGCAACGGGGGGGGACACGAAAAATTTTTTCGAAAAGTTGATAGTTTTTGGCGTTTTGGCAAGAGCGGTGGAAAACGCCAAAAACTATCGTCTTTTCGAAAAATTTTTTCGTGTCCCCCCCCCCGTTGCGAACACAGTAACACCCAAATGTCCCCCCCCCCGTTGCGTGCCCAGTAAGACACATTTTTGGCAAATTTCTGAATTTTTTGACGTTTTTTGGTAGGTTTGGTTTGTTTTATATGTTAGTCGGGAAAAAGCACTGCTGTTCCAGTGGTTGTCATTTTGTAATCAGCCCAGGTGAGCCTCATCAGTAAAAAAAATTTTTTGAAAAAAAATTGAAAAAAAAAATGAAAAATTCAAAGTGTTAAAATTGCATGAATTGTATTTTGCGCTGGGTTTCAGGTCTCAAAGACGATTTTTTGTTGACCTCATCTCACCTGGTGGGCCTAATAATTGAAAAAAAACTTTGAAAAATTTTGGGAAAATTCAAAAATTTTGAAGTACTAAAATTGTGTGAAATGAATTTTGCGCTGGGTTTCAGGTCTCAAAGGCGATTTTTTGTTGACCTCATCTCACCTGGTGGGCCTAATCATTGAAAAAAAACTTTGAAAAATTTTGGGAAAATTCAAAAATTTTGAAGTATTAAAATTGTGTGAAACACAATTTGCGCTGGGTTGCAGGTGTTAATGTTAATTTTTTGTGGACATCATTTTACCTGGTACTAAGATTATATCAAATGTTTTATAACCAAAAACTGTCATCAATAGGTTGTTGACTGTTTGTAGTATTCTTTATGTCTGTTACTATCAGTCAGTACTCTCAAATACTCTTATAACCCTTTATTTGATGATGCATGAGAATAAAATATAGTAATAGGCAAGGAGGTGAGTGGTTGTTGCTATGCATGTGTTGTTGTTAGAACTCTCTGTGTCATCAATCTATTTTTAGAATATAATGTATACTATGACTAACTACTATAGTCACTGCCGAAGGTCATTATACTCGAGTAGTTGTCGTATTCCATTGTGATTGGGAGACCGATCGACCGAGAGTGTCTATGATTTACTTTTGAATAAGTTTACATGTTCAACTGTCTGCATTGGGTGGTTTTGTTATTACAGTTTAACACAGTACTTGTATAGCAATAGAGCAAACTTATAAGAATTTGTTTGAGTTTCAGTTTGAGTTTGAGTTTGATTTGTAAACAAACTATGCCAGCGGTTGACGATTGTTCCTTCTTTGACTTTTCTCACGATATTACATGTACAGAAAAACGTACTGTAGTTGCTTGTGTGAAAACTTATGACTCTACTGGAACATATATAACGGTAAAACTTTTAAAAAAAAGATAACTTCCGTGATCAAACCCAAGACAAAAGAAACAATTGTAACTGTGATGGTTTCAAGTTCAACCAGAGAATAACACTATCTTTAGCCGAGTTTGAACAATTATCTCAAAGCTACAATTCACTCTGTGAAAAACTAAGGACCGGACAATCAGAACAACCTATCAAAAAAGAACACAATAAGATAACGGGAAGGAAACGACGTTATCAGTTTGCGTTCTCACCGGAGACGAATAGCTTTAATTCAACTCAGGTTGCTGGTCGATCAAAGAAGAAAGCGAAGAAAAGTTCTGAGAGCGACACACAGTATTGAAAATGGTTGAGGCAATGTTTGAACGAACACCTGAATTCTTTCGACAGTTTCGAAAGAAATTTCACTATTTTATCTGCAAAGTGAGCCAATATTTGATACTAAAGAAATCAACAACAGTTTTGCTTACAGTTTGCATGAGAATAACAGCTTTTGTAGAATAAAAGAACAACACTATCATGTTATTGCAGCTTTGGATCAAGTAACAGAGGCTTTCAAAAAAAATTCTTCAAAACCCTATTCTATACCTTGCCTATACACATGTTTCAGACTTCTACTCCACAAAACACAATCTGTCAACATCACTTTTCACGGTGAAATTTTTGAGAAGTTGCAGCAAGCAGTCATTTACAATCACCAACATCAGCTAGATTTATATAGCTCCAAAAGAAAGCTTCCAAATATCTTTGAACTGGAGACTGTCAAAGAGAATGTTCAAGTTCAAACTGATTTCTTACCAACTTGTACTTTTAACCAATTTTTAAGTATTTATCAGAACAGTTCTTATGCAGAATTTTCAAAAATTATTGATATTATTATTAGTGGATATGGCTCCCTGAATGTTGATAATGAGAATGTAAAATGTAACTTTCGATTTGAATTAAAAAATAAATCCTACTTGTTTTATTAAAAAATGAGTGATCTAGCATCAAGGGGAAAAAGTAACGAATTTATGAAAACAGTTGATGCTAAAAAATTTAAATTGATTGATTTGTTCTACATCATATGCTTAGCAAATCGTAGTAAATCATCATCATTCATGTAGTGTACAAACGGATAGCTATATGTGAAAATAATATGAGCAATATAAATACAAAAGAGTCCACACAGTTTGGAGTTTGGGCTCTGAATTGGTTGCAATCTGAGACACTGAACGACTTCTTCTTCGAAGTAGAACTGCAGCAGTCGAGTGTATACAAAATGGTAGCAATCCAGTGCTTGCCCAAGTGGATCAGCAAAGTACATTGTTTTTTTATAATTACAAATCAGTAGCCAATGACTACCCGATGATGTTGATATTGAGGCATTGACCACAGCAAAGCAATTTTCTGGCACTCTTGGAAAATTGTCAGCTGCAAAAACTCCACAAAACTTGTGCTTCAGATGAAAACATTTATTTACTAGATAAGTTATCTCAAAATTATCCATCAACAGGATATGTAATAACCGAGTTTTTGGTTACTTTTCGTTCAGAGTTGACGTAAAAAGTTGAACTTCGTTCGCCTAGGAATAAAATTTCAACGTTGTCACCCAAAGGTGTTCCAAAAGTGAGCTCCACTGAAATTGAACAATTTGTTAATTCAGGATGAATAAAATCGTGTGAAGCCTCCTGTGTTGAAGTAAGGTCAAAGGCCAAAATAAAGTGATTTGGATAATCAGCTAGGGGAATGCCATGACCACCTTTATCAAGAAAATCTAAAGCTTCAAGCGTGTTGAAGTAGACTCGTTGATCTGAGGTTGTTGAAATTGGTGTTCCAACAACCGGTAGTCCATTTCGATAAATTACTATTTCATTCAAATTGAATTTCTGGTAATGGAAAGGATTCGTTCTGTTAGTTCCTAAATATGATTGATTGGTTGACATTGCTATAATCATTCTTCGAACTGGTTCTTTGGAGAAGATGTCTTCTTGACTCCAACTGCGGATGCCAGCAGTGGCAAGAAAAGTTCTGGGCAACACCTCCGTGTACCGATAGACAGCTGGTGTTTTTAGCAAAGTTTTTTCTATCGCAGACAACACATGATCAGCCGCGGTCATTTTGCGCACGTACAGATTTGCTTCAACAATTTTTACTCTGTAATGTTTATTAGATTCGGATATGACGGTAAAATCGTTTGGAGACCTTCTGAAGGAGATGCGTAGTGTAACACCACTGAGAAGATGTTTGTCACAGGTCAATATATCACTGGCCGGTTTTCCAAGTAGAGAACATTCCAGAGAGTCAGCAACTAAAGCTTTTCGCGCAGCAACATCAGTAGCTCTGTTGTCAGCTCCATCAATTTTAGCCGGTTCGTCTTCATAATAATAGCCTTGACAAACTAACCATGTGCTCTTTGCTGTTCTTCCGGATGAGAATTCTGTTTCTATGAAAGCCTTGTGTGCGTAGTTGCCGTTTGTATTTGACAATTTAACGCCATTTGCCGAAACTGTACACTCTGAAAACAGAGAGTGTAATGCGTTATTGCTAAAATACGGCGAATCTGTGTTTGTGGCATCAGTACCAGTTCTCAAATCGGCGTCATTGGTTCTCGTGATTTTGCATTTTATTTCAAGTAGAAACTTTTGCAAATCAATAAAGTTGTTCCTGTCGCCAACAACTTCGAATTCCAGCATTGGACCATCCGGTGAGTATGATGGACCAACCTTTTGGGTAAAAGCATTGTCAAAGGTGATCAGGAGAGGCTGCTTTTCAAACAAGTCTAGAGTTGTGTGTGTTGCCTCTGCTGGCAATAAATTAGTATTCATTTTTCACTTTGGAAAAGAAATCTGACCGACTTCTCAGTAACGGTTGTTTTCTCTGAATGATTTTTCGGGATTTGACAGGACCGCTCTGTTTCTGTTTTTTGTAAACATTTCCACCACGAAAACCTCCAATTCGGGCTCTTGAGCCACCGACTTGTTTCTTTACCGTTTTCTGAACAGTTGACTTGAGTGCTTCTTTAGGACTCTTCTTTTTGGCTACAACGTCAACAATCTCTGGTGCCGCCTGTACAAACAGTTCTCTTCCAATCTTTTTAGCAACAGGCCACAAAAACTTTTTAGCTATCGGTATGGCCGCCCTACCAATTCCAGCCGCTAAAGCCCCGAACCCACTGCCTCGTTGACGATAGTGTCCTGCAAAGTATGGTGAAACTGATTGTTGTTGATAGTAAGCTTCCATTTAATTAAATTTTTTAAAGTTTAAAGTAAGAATAACTTTTCCTGTTCCCGTAAATGGAACAAATTTGCCAGTTTCGGTTCTCAACTGAACTTCAATACACTGAAAATTGTTTGACAACAATTTCTTATATTCCAAATTGCTAAAAACTATTCTATGCGTAGGTTCAATTTCACAAAGGCTACCGTTTTTCAGGCGTTGTTTTGAATCAATGATACGAGTCAGCGGAGCTTTTGTGTCTCCAATGTGTTGATACTCAATTATGTTGCTGTATACAAATATCAATTGTTTTCCTGCAAGCAGATCAAAAGGGTAATCAGCAACAAAAGCTTTTGCTTCTCCGTCACCCAGTGCCAAATTGTCAAAGGAATCTATCATTTTATAACCAATATGAGTACCTGACCCATCTTTGATTCCTTCAAAGCCCAGAATGCTTGGTATTTCTTCGTCAGGAAATGTAATTCCTTCATTTTTACCAAAAACAAAACCAAAACGCCTGTGATTTTATTGTACTGATGACTGAATTTAGTTAGACCAGTAGCTGTCTTGATGGCTTTTATCAGGTGTTCCAAGTTCTCATAGCTTCTAGTATTGATCAAGACTGTCTCCCCTTTGTATGGTTTTGAAACAGCACCAGATGGAATACTTCTCTGATGGTTTTTGTTACCTTCAGAGGAATACTTTATGATTCGAGTGTTATTAACCTGGTTGATTCTGGATGGGAAGATAATTTCACTCAAAGCTACTCTCCAATCACCTTGCAGACTGATTTCTTCATTGAAAAAGTTTTTGAAGTTAGCCAAAGTGTTTTCTGGAAAAATGTCCATGGAAGCTGATGAAACTAAATGTATGGTAAACTCATGCATGCTTTGTGAACGCTTCGCTGTTGTCAGCAACTTTCACTAGTTCCAATTGATAGAACTTACCACTGATTGGATTCTGATTCGAATCAATTAGGCTGTATGTTGGAGGGTTTATCGTTGGAATATCGTAAACTTCAAACACTTCGTCGGTAAATGTTTGTTTGTAACCTTTTCGGAAGGGTAAATCAATTTTTGATATTCTAACAAAATCACCAATTCGAAATTTGGGTCGACTAACTAATTTCTCGGATGCACTTGCATTTAATGATAACAGATAAGGAACGTCTTTTTTGGTTACTTTGTTCGGAGCTATTTTTGTTACACGGTTGATACGTGAGTTTATTGTTTGCACAAAATTTTCAACTGAGAGATGTATGAAAATGTCCATTTTTCTTCCAGATACTTGTAAATAATATTCTTTAAAGAGCGGATGTTCCTTTCTGCAAACGCAGACTTCTTTTCGCTGAAAGTTTGATAAATTGTAATGTTTCTCCTCTGGCAAAGTGTTTTGAAGTTTCCCTTAAACTCTGTTCCAGCATCCAACCAAACTTTTTTCGGCTGTTTATGCTTAATCATACGTTTGAAGGCTTCAGCTGTTGTTGTTGCATATTTTGATTTGATGGTTCGACACGTAAATAGCGTGAAAGACAGTCAACAGCAATCAATAAGTACTTAATACCTGCGTTTTTTTTGACAGTTTGTCCACGTGTGCCAAGTCAAGAGACCAAATTTCATCAAGGTCATATGCAATAACTTTCAAACGTGCAAAACTTTTTCGAAAGCCCTTATATTTTGTGTGAGCATTCTTGGTCTCTAGAAACTGTTTCACTTTGCGAGGTTGTAATTTTGTGTTTTTTTGTAAATTTTCAACGCTTCCAAACGCAGCTGGCCCTTTTGTGTACATTGACTGCAGCAATTTTTCTTCACTCGTCGTAAGATTCCCATTGTTTTTCCTTCTGTGCACTTGGTTCGTACGGAGTTTCGAAACCTTCCTCTTCTTTTTCGTCACTACTGCTTTCGTCTTCGGTGAGTAGTGCTCTGCTGGTCTGTTGCTGCTTCTGGTTGTCTTGTTTTGGGGGCTTTTGAAACTTTGAACGTTTTTGTTTCTGTGATTTATTGACGATTTTTTTTCTTTTTGTTGCGGTTTCTGGAGAACTTTTCCTGATCGAAGTTTTAGCATTGCTGTTAATTACTTGTTCTTCCTTTATTTGTAACACTTTTAATAATTCAAAATAATCAGGACTGTCAATTTTCTTTGTTGGTTGCTGTAAATTGTACAAGAAAGTGAATGCGTTTATGTCAGTTGGACTGTTGTCAATGAGTAACTTCTCGTCTTCACCAATGAGCACACGATTAGACTTTTTAATTAGATCTACAATATAATTACACTTTAGGTATTTTGAATGAGGCAAGAGAGATGACAATGTTTTTAGGACCTGATCTGCCCGTCTATTTGAATGTTTGAGCCGATTTTCATCATCATCAACACCAGAGTCTTGTTCCGACAGTTTGTCATTGAACTGTGCTTCAATGTGTTCCTTTGGTCGCATTCTATTTATAATAGAGAGCTGTGCTGATTTGTGTTTAATGTCAGGATTCTCTAAGACCCGGGTTTGGTATGGTTGAGTTTTCATATAAACTTTTTTGGGAATTAAAATAAATTCCTCAGCAGTTGTCATTTTCTTCTCTTTTATGATTGACTCAAATACTGGTAGCAAAAATGAATAATGACCCGAACTAAATCAAAAGCTGTTTTTGTGAGTAGTATGGCTCTTTTCTTTTCAACTGAAACGTTTTTACGAAGAATAGTCTTGATCACGTTTTCATATTGCTCCAAATCGTTAATCTGAACTTTTACATGTCCTCTGATTACGTTGTAAAAACATTCACACAGTACCAATACAATATTGTCGTCGTAAGTGCGGAGAAATTTCCTCAACTCAGAATCAGATAATAGTACCATTCGCTTCAGTATAAAGAATTTTTTCTCGTTCATTTGATATGTGAGTAATATCGGCTTTGTCTGAAGGTATGTAGAAGACCGACGGTCCAGGCTCTCTAATGTTTGAACAAAATCGTAGACAGTCCGAAGTTTTTGGATCCAGGTCAAGCAATAAGTGTCCAAATGTTTCTCTTGTTGCTATTTCATAACAATTTTTTAAAAAATGAGTAAGATTCAGTTGCTTACCGAGAAACTCGACTTGCTGAACGTCACGTGGTGATTTGAACAAAATGATATGAGTTGTATTCAAATCTATTGTTCGTGACCATTTACTTTGCTGGTAAAGATTGTGTTTCACATAAATGACATTAATGTTCTTGTGTCGACCTGCGGTAGCCAGCTTGACAAACTCTTTGTCATTAAAAATTTCCTCACAAGAATGATCAAATATAAGCAAACAATTTTCAGTATTTTGCAAAAACTCCAAGTTTGTGAATTTTTTAAAAACAATGTTTGAATGCTGGTTAACTTGTGAGTATATTGGTTGCATTTCGTGGTAAAGAAAAATAACATTTTTAAACTTTGGATAAAAGGTGTTTCCTGTTAATATTCTGAAAATTAAATTCGTTTTACCACAACCCGACGGACCTACCACGGCCATAAAGATTCTGTCACTGGTAGGGATAATTTTGTTCATAATCGAGGATTTGGTAAGATATATCCAACTAAACTTGACAAAATCGAAATCCAAACTGATGTTTCCTCACAAGTTGGTTTAAGCACAGTCAATTTCACAATGCAAAGAACTATTAGCATCAAAATTACAAACATTTGAACAAAAAACACAACTTCCGACCGTGGTAATGTTATCTGGTTACAAAATTTCCAAGTAGATTTTCCACTACTTTGCTTTTCGAAAAGAGATTCTTGCACAACTTGATCAACTGTTACTTGTTCCATCACAAAAGAAAATGTGTATAAAATGAAAATTTATTGTACTTTTTAATGTTTTATATAGAACAGTTCATAACAACTATAATCACTCAAAAATTCATTCATGTGCACCATGAAACATGCGGGTAATCTTGTAGTTTTTTCATAGTACACAATTTTTTTGACTTTGTCCGTGTTCACGAGTTCCTGAATTTCTTCAGGCAGCATTTTGTCATTTTGATCTACTTCTTTACCAGTTGGATGTTTCAATATCAATAGAAGTTTCGGAGGCGAGACTTTGCGTTGAGAATCTGACATTTTGTTTTCTCCACTGAATGAAAGGCTCGATGTAAAAAACCAAGTGTGTAATCGAACGAATTTCCTCCTCTGTCAATAACACCCTAACTTTTTTCTGACGAATTTGAGTACCACTTTTTATCGCTTCTCCTTTGCAAATTGAAAGGTTCAGTGTCCCCTCCTTCGTGATCAAGGCGCAAATAGTCGAATTCGCTGACAAGGGTGCTTGCACTTTCGTCAATTCCTCTCTCATTTGTCAACCAGTCAAAATAGAAACAAGCTTTTTCCCGTGCACAATGATTGTTGAAGATACCACGTTGTGTTGAGCTATGATTCCCACAGTTAACTGTAAAAAAACTGTAAGATATTTTAGGACACTTCAGAGTATTTAAATCGATTACTGGACAATCGAGCAACTCCGATAAAAGTTGAGACTTTTCAAAACCTTTAGCGTAGTAAACCGCTCTTGGGTTTCTTAAGCGAACGCTTTGGACAATTTGTGTTAGATAAATGTAAGGATAGTTTTCAGAGTTCCAATCTAAGCCATGTAAGTTTTTAGATAACCAACTGATTGAAGTTTTCTGCGGATTTGTCAAATCGGGAAATTTTGATGGTGGTGAAAACAAAACACAATCGTTGTAATCTTCAGTGCATATACCAAACTCTTTAACAATAAATTTTTCTTTCCTGTGACGGAAACCTTCAAGGTCTAACACAACTGTTTTACTGCTTAACATTCCAACAAGTGATAAATTTTTGAGTGGAAAACTTTAATATACAAACAAAAAAGAATTCCTGTCAGATGTCCAGTGAAACAACTATTAAGCTTCCAGGGAAGCATGTACGAGTAGCCGGGTCCTTCAGTGTAGAGCTCCTGGATGAAACCACCAGCGTCATGCAAAATTGCGTGTAATCGTAGAATTTTGGAGTTGTTTAGGTATGAATCTAAAGAAGAGTTATCTATTCCAATAAGTCCTCCGTAAGGTCGAAGTTTCAAAGCATTATCATAATCAAAGTTTTCCTTTTGACTAAAGTATTCACTTGCTGCTAAGAAATAGTTCAGTCTTACTGAATTGTTTGGGTATGTTGTGGCTAATAACAAATACTTCTCATGAATGTTTTTCAAACAATATCTACAAACTATTGGTTTATCAAGACGCATTCCGAGTTAGATTGAAGTCGACTGAATCTGAAAAAAATAGACACTTTTGATTTTCTCTATGAAAAAATTAAATCAATCTAATTCATAGAGGAACAGATTACAAAACTAATTGTCTGCTGCAGTTGAAAGCGTTTAAAGTAATTAAAACATTTTTCATGTTTGTCCTCGTTCATTCGTAAAACAGTGACATTTTTATACAAACTCTCTTTCATTAGAAAGTCAAACACAACAAAAAAGAATTTGTCTATTATTTCTGTTTTATAGCACCAGTTTGAACATAAGGTATTGTAAATAAAATAACAACCCACTTAAAATGTTCTATATTGATTCTTAAAATAGCTTTCCGGAAAGATAAGAACTGGCTGGGATTACACGGATACTTTCTAATCTGTCTTTATTTTAGATAAGCTGAGTACATGTAGCATAAAACAGCAGACACTAAAGAAAATATCTTCTCGTCCATATAATTATATGTTTGTAGAACACAAACACTTCTTTTTACGGTAGCAGACCACCCACAAAATGAGTTTCCAGTTCTTCGCTTAAACCAGATTCTTTAGATTCAATACTTTATAAGTAAAATATCTATATTCTGTCTCAATCGTTGGAAGTTGTATTGATATAGGTTTAAGCTTTGATAATTCTTGTTGATAACAACTAATCAGATTACTTCAACAGTAATTAACTCATTATATTTACCATATTCTTCTTAGATTTTTCTAACAGTCTTTTTTTTGGTATATTTTACACTCTTCATCAATTTATTCAAGGCCACTTATACGATTGTAAACAGACGAAGATATCACTGAAATCTTAAAATGTTTCCCATTGCAATTATACTAAAAGAAAAATATTCTTCCAGCAGTCGAACAATTGCATACGAGACTTTAAAAAAAGAAAATATTGTTATTGTTCAGCAAGAGTATCAAGGCAAAGACTGGAAAACTGTGAAACACATGGCATTACCTGTTGTTACTTTCGATTTCATTCAGTCTTTTAGATGTGAAAAAGCGTCATTTAAGGGAGCTCAATATACTCTGGAATTCGTTGCGGGCTGTACTCGTGAGTTTATATTTGACTCAAACGTTCTGGGAGATGATATTAGAAGAATTCTCTATGATTACGATGTTCAAGAAGTACCTATCTACGAAAATCAGGAAGAATATTGGCAGGATTTGGAGCTCATTGAAAACTTTTGGAAAATTCCAGCTATTACTGAAACTCCAGATTCAACAACCAAGAACTTAGAAAACTCGATAACATCTACAACAATTTCAACAAGTTTAATCAAAACACCCGAATGTAGTAGGCTCGTGGCAACCAACAGTCTTGAAACGCCGCCTGTCAGTTCTTGTCTTGCTCCAAAAAAACGTAAACTCTAAACTAGTCTCCTAAAACCTCAAACGGTTATAATCTTTTGAATTGCATTTGCTCAACCTTGATAAACTACTAATAATACAATAAAACATTGTTCGTTGTTTTGTTGATGTTTTAATTGTTTGTTCGTCTCTAGTGTTCTCTCATTTGATGGCTAAAAGTATGTTCTGAAAAAAAAACACTTTCATAATGACAAATTCAATATGTTTTCATAGCAGGACTCTTGGAAGTTTGCTAGTACAATATGTTTTCTCGGAAGTTTTTATCCAATTAAATTTAAATCTGTTAGTTCAAGCGCAAGACATAAGCAGATTATTTACTTCCTTAATGTCTATTTTTTTAAGCATAAAAACAAGTGTTTACACTGACAGCTACAAAACGTCTTATTGTACCGCTACTGTCATGAGAAAAAATAAAAAAGAAGGAACAATCGTCAACCGCTGACATAGTTTGTTTACAAATCAAACTCAAACTCAAACTGAAACTCAAACAAATTCTTATAAGTTTGCTCTATTGCTATACAAGTACTGTGTTAAACTGTAATAACAAAACCACCCAATGCAGACAGTTGAACATGTAAACTTATTCAAAAATAAATCATAGACACTCTCGGTCGATCGGTCTCCCAATCACAATGGAATACGACAACTACTCGAGTATAATGACCTTCGGCAGTGACTATAGTAGTTAGTCATAGTATACATTATATTCTAAAAATAGATTGATGACACAGAGAGTTCTAACAACAACACATGCATAGCAACAACCACTCACCTCCTTGCCTATTACTGTATTTTATTCTCATGCATCATCAAATAAAGGGTTATAAGAGTATTTGAGAGTACTGACTGATAGTAACAGACATAAAAAATACTACAAACAGTCAACAACCTATTGATGACAGTTTTTGGTTATAAAACATTTGATATAATCTTAGTACCAGGTAAAATGATGTCCACAAAAAATTAACATTAACACCTGCAACCCAGCGCAAATTGTGTTTCACACAATTTTAATACTTCAAAATTTTTGAATTTTCCCAAAATTTTTCAAAGTTTTTTTTCAATGATTAGGCCCACCAGGTGAGATGAGGTCAACAAAAAATCGCCTTTGAGACCTGAAACCCAGCGCAAAATTCATTTCACACAATTTTAGTACTTCAAAATTTTTGAATTTTCCCAAAATTTTTCAAAGTTTTTTTTCAATTATTAGGCCCACCAGGTGAGATGAGGTCAACAAAAAATCGTCTTTGAGACCTGAAACCCAGCGCAAAATACAATTCATGCAATTTTAACACTTTGAAATTTTCATTTTTTTTCAATTTTTTTTCAAAAAATTTTTTTTACTGATGAGGCTCACCTGGGCTGATTACAAAATGACAACCACTGGAACAGCAGTGCTTTTTCCCGACTAACATATAAAACAAACCAAACCTACCAAAAAACGTCAAAAAATTCAGAAATTTGCCAAAAATGTGTCTTACTGGGCACGCAACGGGGGGGGGGGGACATTTGGGTGTTACTGTGTTCGCAACGGGGGGGGGACCACAGTAACACCCAAATGTCCCCCCCCCCCCGTTGCGAACACAGTAACACCCAAATGTCCCCCCCCCGTTGCGTGCCCAGTAAGACACCTTACTACTCCCATAGTAATGACTAAACAACTAGAAAACAATTGTGAACCCTGACCCTCCACAAATGGCATAAAAAATTTAAGGAAGAATAGAACCGGCATTCAAAAACAAATTGAACAAAAAAAACTACAAAATTTAAGTTTTTTTTAATTTGAGGTTTTTTTAATAGTGTTGTCGTATTTTATTATTTTGCTGTGGTGATTCGCGGTGCGAGTATGCAGACGGAATGTTTATGAGCTATTCGCGGAGCGAGATCTACTTTTACTTTTGTTTCGCTTACTTGCGGAGCGGGAGAACAAGAGAGTTTTGCAAACTGAATTGAGTTGCATAAATTAGGAAGAATGAATTTAACAAATTGGAGCCACTTGGGCACAACGTGAATACGTGATCAGAAATGTCTGATCACGAAACGGGAAACTATCAGACAGTGGAATGAAATCATATGATAAACAAATTGAACAAAGTTAGTGAAGGTGAAAGTAATTGAACTAATTTAAAGGCATCAAATAAATTTTACTGCAACAATTAAATAAATGAATAAATATATCACGAGGTATCACATACCCTTCACAGCAAGAAGAAAAATTGTAATATATAATTTTTCAGATATAATTAATAATAACAATATTTACATATTAATACAAGGTCCCCGGTTAAATAGATAATATCAATATATTTGCTGGTTATCATAACTAAAAATACGGTGATTAATACAATATAAAATGTCTTTTCAGTTTTCGAGCTTTACAAGGTCCAATTTTCATTTTCAAAATCTTGTTTCTCTGCATCAAGAGCAGTCATTGTTCTAGCCAATGTCGGGGTGTCCATCTCTAGCAAAGGTATATTTCGTACCGCGGGAGGCGAGACAGAACCAATCTGGGGTGACACGTTTTGCTCTTCGGGTTGGGTTTCCAAGATTTGTTACACCGATTCGACAACTGTGACAGGTGGTGCAAAATTTTCGACATCACCCGCTCGTCGGGGTCGTTTAGGTGGTGGTAGGATGTCTGATGCTGGAGGTGATGTTTCGAAACCATAATATGACGGGCTTCGCCTATTACGGTCTGATGATCGTGTTGAAGATGCTGTTGCGGGTGGATTGGTAGGCGCATTTGTAGTCGGTTCGCTGATCGCAAGTGGAGGTTGTGGGTTTCGGATCGCGGCGAAATTTGGCAATTTTGGAACTCGCCCCCGCATCGCGCGTGAAATGTTTGAACGTTGTGAAGAGACTCCGCTGCCCGGCTCTCTCTTCCTGTGTTTCATTTTTTTATCACCCTTTTGCTTCCGGGTGAACTCTTTAATGTGGCTGTGGATCAGCTCTTCGACGACTTTCTCCCCAGAACGTGGCCCGCGTCTGTCAGCATATACTTTTAATGGAGTCTGTCTCTCCTGTTGGGTGCCGAATTTGGCAATATCGCTATTGCGGACGGTAACAATTCGTTTGCCCGGCTCCTTGATGGTCGATGTGGTCGGGCTTACGTTGAGGATGTGCGACCCCGGGGCGAGAACCTCATAAAGACCTTCTAGTTTCTTCTTGGATCGCCTTTTGCCGTGAATTTTGCGAGCCAAGTTTAACTCTACCGATCGTTCTTTTAGGGGAATGGGGCGGATTGCTTTTGTTTTGAGGAATCTGGGTTCGCCATCCGTGCTTGCCCTCTCTCTTGCGCTTGCTTCCGTTGTGACGCGTGTCATGCCCTTTTCGACTTCAATGTCGCTTCGGTAGCCACTTATCCATTTGTCATCGGGCAATATTTCCTCCGGCATCACTGTTTCTTCGTCAATTACTGTGCACGGTTTGCACTCAGTGGCCTTGACTATTAGCTCCCGATGCATGTAAGGCCACAAGCAATGTGTTGCCATAAATCATGCCCCATGTACCCGGATGGCTGGCATGAATATCATCTATGAGTGCTTCGCGGAGCACGTTGGGGATAGCTACCTTCTCATCTATACATACGCACCCGGAGCGCACGTGAAGGTCCCTCCTGTACGAATGTATGTACGGGTTGATGGCTTTTAGTCGGGCTTCGTTATTTGTCAGTATGCAATCCCTGACTTCTTTTAAGACGGCATCTTTGCTAGTTAGAGAAGCGATGAGTGTTTTATTGAATATCTTTGATACTATATATTCAAACGTGGGGACGTGAGGGCTCGGCGTTAACGGGGTACTAGCATTAGAAGAATGGATTGGGGATGTTGGGGTTATGTTGTGTGCCATGCTTGTTGCCGGCGGAGTACTAATGTTTTGCGGGCGTTGGTTTGCTGTGCGGGGTGTAGATGTTGAATTAGATCGCGTACTCGCGGTGTGCGTGACATTGTCACTGGTTGAGGGTTGATCCGCTGCGCGGGATGTATCGTTGAATCGTACTCTGGCTATTCTTTTCTTTGACGGCATACTGTTGGCTATTAAATTGATGTCTTTAATTATGGATGATGATTTAGTTAAGTTTTTGAGATTAGAAGGATGCGACTGAATTCTAGATCGACAAGGGGCAAAAAGCACTGATTTTAATTCTGGGTGGTGACTTTTGGAGTTATTTTCGGAATGTGATTCGATTGGCGGGATTTGTAATTGAGTAAGTTGATGCTTGCGCTGCGCGTATGTCACTTTATTCCTAATTTGGATTAATTGTTTGTTATTACTGGTATTTTGCAGAGCGAGAGGAGTGCTAAGTGGATTTTGAGACGCGAGTGGTGAATATTTTAAATTGTTTAATTGGTAAATACTATTTGAGGCATGATTTCGCGGAGCGAGTGAATGACTAAATACATGTTCGCATACTTGCATAGCGCGTGTGCTAATTGAAATTATTGAGTTATTAAGAGACTCAAATTTAGGTGTGATTTGGTGTGCGGAGTTATATGTTTCAATTTTAGGTGTGTTTTGCGGGTCGAGTGTGTGATTTGTTAGTAACTGGTGTAAATGTGATGCGGGGTGTTCAGTTTTTAATTCTAATGTGTTAATTGATTTCGAGATTAGTTTCAACTTTGCGACTATAAAGTCTTCATCATATGTGAAGACCTTTTTAGCTTTTTGAGATGGATTGCGGGAAATATAATCTAGCAAACCCATTTTTGCCCCAGGAAGGTGTTCAATATCAAATTGAAAAGGGAGAAGACGATCTACCCATCGGGTTAATCTACTGTTGTAGGATTTATTAGATCTGTGTTCTTTCATAATTGAGAGAAGTGCTCTGTGATCAGTAATTACTTTAAATTGTTTTCCATACAGATAATTTTTGAAATATTCTGTTGACCAGACTACACCCAAAAGTTCAAGTTCGTTTACGCTATAGCGTTCCTCGCATGAGTTTAAAAATCGAGACGCGAACGCAATTGGTTTCCACCCATCTACAGTTAATTGTTCGAGTGCCGCACCAAGACCTGACCGAGATGCGTCGCATTTCACACGTGTTTCGAGTTGCGGGTTGTAGTGACTATTAGCAGTAGCGTTCGCTATGCGAGTTTTTATTTCTTGGAAACAATTTTCATGTTCAGTCGTCCAAATGAATTTTGAAGACTTTCTCAGTAGCGGACGAAGGGGATGGCTTATTTGGGCTAAATTTGGGATGAATTTCCCAATATAATGAACGGATCCCAAAAATGAACGGAGTTTCTTTAATGTTTTCGGTGCATCAAGAGCCAAAATTGCCGCAGTCTTAGATTCGAGAGGCGAGATACCCTCTTGTGATATATGATACCCAAGCCAGTCAATTTCTAGTTTTCCAAAGTGACATTTAGGTAAATTTATCCTAAGGTTTTCATCATCTAAACGTTGTAGGCACTTCATGACATAATTTTTGTGATTATTCAAAGACCCTTTGCTAACAATTAAAATATCATCCAGAAAGCAATATGTATTTTCCAAGCCAATTAAAGTATAATCCATAGCTTTTTGAAATTCTGCTGGCATATCTGTAAGTCCGTAAAATCCTGTTTGAAATCTATACGTGCCAGTCATATCACCACTAATTATATTAAAGTTGCAATGATTAGCTGTATTAACATCCAAATTCAATTGACTGTATGCGTATTTCAAATCGATCGTAGAAAAGTAAGTTGTGTTTTGCGAGGCGGGAGCGCTTATCTGTTGAGAAATTGATTCAATGAGCGTATCAATATTCGGCATTTGATATTTGTTCTTGTGGATGGCTTTATTTAAAACTTTTGAATCCAATGCAAGCTTTATCGTTTGGTCTTTTTTAACAGTCACCACAATAGGTGAAATGAAATAATTATCTGGGCAGCTCGACAGTTTTATAATGTGTTTTTCGGCTAATAATTTTCGAAGTTCTGTATTAACTTTGTCTTGGAGATTGATAGGAATTCGTCTACCTTTTTGGTGTCTAGCTTGGAAATTCTTGTGATATTTAGATTTTGCTACATGACTTTTTGATCGTCCGATGCGTGATACCAACAAACCAGGGAATTTTGTGGCTATTTGCTCTTTAAATTCCGAGGATGCAATGTTATTGACATAATTACCTTTTTGAAGTGTAGATTGTGTTACTGCAAGTCCAAGTTGGTCGAACAAACCACGACATATTAAGGACTTTAAGCCGTCAGCAACAACGGTGAAGGTTGCTGTGTCGCATACCCATCCTTTGCTTGTGATCGGAGTTTGGTTTTGTCCCAGTACCTGTATTGGCTCGTTAGAGAAATTTCGTAGTTGTGCTGGTGACGATTCGTGGATCCAGAAAGCGCGGGGGCTGTTCTGTACTACTTGCGAAGCGAGTGAATGATGCAATATACTGCATGCACTCCCGGAGTCCACGAGCAGAGTTGTATTAACGTTTCCAATCTTGAGTGGCATATTGAGGGGTTCAACTTTCTCTACTGCGGATTCAATCATGGCAACTGTGTTGTCCTCTTCGCCGCTGCTGTAATCAGATTCATAGAGTTTTGGCGGTTGAACAAAGTTTACTGAGACCTCTGGATGTGGATCTTCTTCCACTACCCGAACCATCTTTTCTTGGGATCTTGTGGTTTTGTGTTGATGGTCTTTTGTTGTTTGCGGCAGACTTTCGCAAAGTGGTTTAGCAATCCGCAATTGTTGCACGTCTTTCCTTTTGCGATGTGTTTTTCGCGATGATTTGGGAGCCAAACTCCGCCACAGTTGGAACAATAGAGTGTTGATCTATTATTCTGTTTTGCAACATTGTTATTGTTGTTCTGCCAATACGGTCTTCGTGGATTGTTGTTGAATTGGACGGCATTTACGTTCGCCGGGACAACAATTTCATGCTGTTGAAATTGGTGTTGATTTCGCATTGCGAGTTCCATGTTGATTGCTAATTCCAATGCCTGACGCGGTTCCACAGTTTGTTTTAGTAGCTCTTTTTGAATCTCGGGGTCGATTAGGTTTGTGATGAACACATCGCGTATCAGAGTTTCTTCTTTGTTCTCAAAGTCGCAGTTTTCTGCCAGTTCTTTTAATTTACCGTAGAAGTGTTCAACAGTTTCCCCCCTGAGTTGTTTTGCGATCAGAAAGACGTGTCTATCGAATGTTATGTTACGCGGGCGGATGAATGCTTCTTCTACGATTTTCCAGAAATCAAGAGTTGATAGTGTATCTATCATAATATGCGGGTTCTTACAATTTAAGATACGGCGTCCCTCTATTCCAATACTCAAGTAGAGAAGGGATACTGATTTTCGGTCCGCCAACGACCACGGTTTGTCACCACACATTATGCCTATCTCGATGAGTCGTTGGCATTTGTTTTGCCAATTCATCTTTTGTTGCGCGTTGCGCGCGTTCCTTTCCCTCTCTGATTGTGCAGATGCACCCACAATAGTCTCTTCATAGATGGGTTCCAAGGGTAGCTCCACCATTTCAGGCTTTGGGCCGAGTAGCGTGTCCAAAATGATATTCTCTTTGGCTAAGAGTGCTAATTTGTATTGAACTCTCCACTTCTCCCAGCGAAGTTGTGGGTCCGGTGTCGGTTTGTCCCAGAAAGGGTCGATTCCAAGAGGTGTTCTTTTCGTTGCTGACTGCGCCATGTCGTACTTTATTATTTTGCTGTGGTGATTCGCGGTGCGAGTATGCAGACGGAATGATTATGAGCTATTCGCGGAGCGAGATCTACTTTTACTTTTGTTTCGCTTACTTGCGGAGCGGGAGAACAAGAGACAGTTTTCCAAACTGAATTGAGTTGCATAAATTAGGAAGAATGAATTTAACAAATTGGAGCCACTTGGGCACAACGTGAATACGTGATCAGACATGTCTGATCACGAAACGGGAAACTATCAGACAGTGGAATGAAATCATATGATAAACAAATTGAACAAAGTTAGTGAAGGTGAAAGTAAGGTGAAAGTAATTGAACTAATTAAAAGGCATCAAATAAATTTTACTGCAACAATTAAATAAATGAATAAATATATCACCAGGTATCACAAGTGTAAAGAAACACAAAGCCGAATAAAACTCCTTTGCAATTAGAGCAATGAAAAGCTCGCGAAACAATGGGCAAGTCATAAGAGGCTAGGCAACTTGTCTAAGATAAAAAAAAGAAAAACTGCAAAAAAAATTATAAAAAAAGGTTTCATACTTCTCAATTTTTCTGTCAATTTTCCTAATAGAAAAATGATTTATACCAAGAAAGCTTTATTCAATTGGTATCTTAATACTCCTTAAGTAACAAGCTTCTAATCCAATCCCACTTAAAGCATTAAAACAAAAACAGGCAAAAAATCATTAAATTTCGTCTAAGAAGCAGCAAAAACTGATCACAAACCTCCAAATTAGCATCAAACTCAAATTAACTGGTTGAAACCTTCAATTCTTATCAAAACAAGCCTAAAACTAATAAAATATCACAATCAGACATCATAACCATCAAAAGTTGCAAAAAACTGCTTTTAAAAAGCCGCGCGTGAACAAAAAAAATTCGCTCGCTTAGAGAAAATTTTTTCACACATCAATTTCTCGCTCTCTCAAAAACAGCGGTATGAACAAAAACCACTCTCTTTTCGCTCCGCTCTTCACTTTTGTTTAGCACCAGAATCACTCCAAATTTTTTCACGCGTTTCATTTCCCGCTTCAAAAATCACTCCAATAAAATTGATTAAAAAAAGGACTTCTCCAATACTCCTCTTCGAGTCGTAAAAAAAGACAGCGCCCCAATACAATTCAAATTCTGTGAATTGTAAAAAACCAAGAGAAGGCCAATAATAGCCCCAGCTATCGCTGTGCGGCTATTAATAAATCACTTCATTAATTTCAAATAATTTCTGTAAATTGAAGAACTTACTAGAGTTTTCCTGAATTGTATATCTGAAGCAGGCACATGGAACTTTGTGGAGTAGTATCTGTCCTTCCAGCCATCCTGGTGCAATTTGACCTCATCGTTTTCATCCTCACTGTCCTCCTGTTCTGCTTGTTCTCTAGTTCTTTTTGCTCCTCGCTTAACAAAAACGAAAAGCTTTACACAATACGTCATTCGTTAGTTGCTATCGATTCAATAAAAAAACAGTAGATTGCTAAAGAATTTTCAAGAATGACGCTCTCAACCTCAATTAGAATGGAAACATTCAAATAAAAGAGAAAGAGCGCCTAAAAGTGTTCTAATTCGGTTTGCACTTTTTGAGATCAGATTATTCTGGATAATGAGCTTGATACCAATACCTTATCTGAGTAATCTGATAACCTGAATCAAGTTAACCTGAATCTGATAACCATGATCAAGTTTAACAGTTGATCCAATTAGAAATCGTTCTATACTTTAACTCATACCAATATATTGCATTAGTAGAAAATAGGTTAACTCACATTTTCGGGCCCACCAAACCGATTGTTCATGTCCTGTTCCTGAAACATTAATCATCGACTGCTAAATGCTGCAACACGTATAACAAGCGCATAATTTTCACAAAAAGCACCAGCAAAACTCATTTACCAAAAGACATCCGATGAACGAAAAACAATTTATTTTTAAACTATCAATAAACTAAACATACCCGGCAGATTGCCGGAAAATAGCCGCCGTTGACTCCAATAAGCATGATTGGGATTGAAAGAATAAAAGATATCGAAAAAAAAATATTTGTACAAAAATATTTTTTAAGTCCGATTTATTTTGATGGCATTTCGTAGTTGAACATACTTCTGTTTCTTAGAGAGAGACTACTGGGGCTACTATCAATACCAATAAGCATAAGAGATGGTAACTAAGACTTATAGGAACGAAGTTAAAATAGCGGGCATCTAAAATTGGGCTTTATGGGTTTATCCCGTTTCTATTTCTGACTTCAATTTTTTATTCTGACGCTGATCATTTTGAACTGCTTTGCTGAGCAGCTGATGTTCAAATTCACTTTTAGCAGAATGAGAGAAGAGAGAAACTAGCCTAAAGAAGTCAAAAAGATTTCACGCAAAATGCTGAAAAAGCGGCAAAATGGTA
This sequence comes from Convolutriloba macropyga, assembly GCF_964194025.1. Classification (NCBI taxonomy): domain Eukaryota; kingdom Metazoa; phylum Xenacoelomorpha; order Acoela; family Convolutidae; genus Convolutriloba; species Convolutriloba macropyga. The sequence goes on along the minus strand of NC_134480.1, from coordinate 29,835,848 downwards.
AAGCGAAAAAAAGTTCGACGAAGTAAAAAAAAAACATAGCAGAAAAAGTCCTGAAATAAAATCCAAGGACTTGAATGAAAAACAGACCTAATGTACCTGACCAACAGATCAATTGAACAATGCCAGCCAAAAAGAAGAAATCTCGAAAGTTGAGAAACTAAAAGAATCAAACTAAACAAAAAAAATTGTTCCTAAAACTCTTGAAGCTTTTAACCTGAAGGCCATTTATGACACAATGCAATATAGTCATTAACTCACTCAAAAGACTTGAAACAGATTAATTTGACACTAAAGGTAGATATTCTCATAAAAAATGACAAATGCTTCAAACAGAAATGTGAAAAATGCTTCAAATGAAAAGGAAAAATTTAAAGATATTTTTTGAAAATAAGTCTGGAAAACTGTTCAAATTCATTTTTCTCTGTGGAGTTCTGTCTTGTAACTCATCTGCAACATTTAAAATGTTTCGTTGGCCAATAAAGAAAAGTTAAACTCAGAAAATGACAAAAAAATTCAAAAAATTTGAAAATAAAAAATTTAAATCCCGAGCTTTATTTATAAAATTACTTATATTTGTAATCTAAAAAAACGGAAAACTATTTCGTTGCCACTAGAAACTCTGCAATAACATACTAACAGACTCAATAGCAGCAAACCCCTGGCCACTGAGGAAAAAGACTAAAATTTCAGGAAGTCAAAAAAATTACAATTTGAAAATCGTTAAAATTTGTAATATTAAAATCTTGAAACACATTCCCCATTACCACTAGAAACTATGCAGTAAACTATTATCAAAACCTAAAGGAAATGTTTCGGCTGTTCAGGTGAGAGAAACCTAAAAATTTACAACAATTTTCAAAAATTTGAAAAAATTGGCTAATGCCGTGGCCAATAAAAATTTTGCAGTAAACTATTAGCAAATCCTAGACGAGATTTCTTGCCCCCTGGAGCTGGAAAACTTGAATAATGACAATTAAGGTCAGAAAATTGGAAAAAAATGCAAGTTTTATCAAAAAAATTGGTAAAATTCGTGAAGTTGAAAACCATTCCATTACCACTAGAAACTATAAAATAACCGATTATTGTGACACCAAGAGCTGAAACAACAAAAATATTCAAAAAACTTAAAAAATTTTAGAAATTAGAATAAATTACCGTGTTTATGTTGGGTGTAGCAATACATATAGCTCTTAAAATGGCCATAAAAAGTAATTACGTCTTGCAAAAGACCTTTACCAACTTTTACAAACCTCAATTTCAGACAGGTCCAACAAAAAATCCGAAAAAAGACGAAGAACTTGCAACATTTTGGGCTTAAAAACTTCTGAAAATGACCTGTTAACCTAGAATTACGGCCTTCCCAGTAGCTTCACCACTCTAAGTACTTGAAGAACTACTAAACGCGGCTAAGGGCCTCTAATGAAACTTGATGCCCGCTGAGCTTTACCTGTTTATCCCGTTTTGAAAGCTCAAAGTCATTAAAAAAGGTGTGAAAACATCTTACAAAAATAAAAAAACATACCCGGCAGGTTGCCGAAAAAGCCGCCGTTGATTCCAATAAGCATGATTGGGATTGAACGAATAGAAGATATTGAAAAAAAAAAGATTTTTGTACAAAAATATTTTTTAAGTCCGATTTATTTTGATGGCATTTCGTAGTTGAACATACTTCTGTTTCTTAGAGAGAGGCTACAGGGGCTACTATCAACACCAATAAGCATTAGAGGTGGTAACTTAGACTTATAGGAACGACGTTCAAATAGCGGGCATCTAAAATTGGGCTTTATGGGTTTATCCCGTTTCTATTTCTGACTTCAATTTTTTATACCGACTGTTCATTTTGAATTGCTTTGCTTAGCAACTGATGTTCAAATTCACTTTTAGCAGAATGAGAGAAGAGAGAAACTAGCCTAGAGAAGTCAAAAAGATTTCACGCAAAATGTCGAAAAAGCGGCAAAATGGTAAAGCGAAAAAAAGTAGCCGGCTGAGAATGGTAAAGCGAAAATAATAGCCGGCTGAGAAGATAGAGCACCAATACAATCCAATTCTTGGATTGTAAAAAATAGGAGCGCTATAATAGCCGGCTGAGAAGATGAGGGCGGCTATTAATCATCTACAAATGCAGCCCAAAAGTAACCAAGTAATGTCGGACGAATTGCTCTCAAACAACAGACGGACGGGTTTTCGCGTGCTTTGGTGGGGTATAAAGTCACTAAGCGACTGCACAGCAATTTAATGCCCAAGGATTTACCAGAGAAAAGCTATTTTAATAATTGTAAAATTCTTTTCACTTTACTTTTTGTTGTCAACTGCCGCAGAGTTAGTTCAACCGCGTAAAATCATGGGTACGAATGATTTACAACATAATCCACTAGCGTCCAACGAATTGCTCTCGAAAGACAAGCAAAAGACAACTCTAAATTGTGAACTCGAAGACAATGCTCCTGCTATGGTCAGGGGCACGGGATGGAGAGAAGTGGACGAGGAAGGGGATCAGGAGAAGGTCACTACCAGGGCCAATAAGTTGAGGCCAACAACTAGAAGGCTTCAAATGATGTTACTAGAGCTTATTATACACCAATACAAAGAACTAAATTGAGTAAATGGCAAATTTTCGCTCATCTTTCAAAATATAAACCATTGAGGTCTGCTGTTTAAAATTGTGACTGATAGAGCATTTTAGAGAACTTTAAATTCAAGACGATAATGACCAAAAAGTCGCTTGAAAAGTCAGATAGACCGAGAAACAATTTTGCATTAGAATACAAGCAGTAATCAAAATCAGTAAAAATCAATCATTCAAGAACAACAAAAAAATTCCACAAGCAAAAGAAATCAGAAAATACTGTCGAACAAAAAGTCATGTTATTAGTGCTTATGACAAATCTACAATTCAACCCTAACCCCGATTTAGGTTAGCAGCTTCAAAGGTTGGAATATGGCCGTCAGATTGACGAAATTGCAAATAGCAACAAAAAAGTGATGAAGAACTTACAAAGCAAGAGAAACAGATTTGAGTTGTGATGAAAGAAAAACTTCCCCAAAAACTAAAATTTAAAATTTTAATCTCTGAAAGTGAATATACTAACCTTTATTGAACTTTAGTGTTGAATTTTGCCCAAAAGGGTTTCATAAATCACGTCAAGCACCGAGGAAAATAAATTCTTTTGGGAGCTGCAGCGTGAAAAACATACCCAGCAGATTGCCGGAAAATAGCTGCCGTTGATTCCAATAAGCATGATTGGGATTGAAATAACAGAAGATATTGAAAGAAGAAAGATTTTTGTACAAAAACATTTTTTAAGTCCGATTTATTTTGATGGCATTTCGTAGTTGAACATATTTCTGTTTCTTAGAGAGAAACTACAGGGGCTACTATCAATAACAATAAGCATTAGAGATGGTAAATAAGACTTGAAGGAATGAGGTTCAAATTGCGGGCATCTAAAATTGGGCTATATGAGTTTATCCCGTTTCTATTTCTTCTGACATCCATTTTTGTACTATCTCTCTTCAATTTGAATTGCTTTGCTGAGCAACTGATGTTCAAAATCACTTTTAGCAGAATGAGAGAAGAGAGAAACTAGCCTAGAGAAGTCAAAAAGATTTCACGCAAAATGTTGAAAAGGCGGCAAAATGAGGTAAAGCGAAACATTTTTTATTCGACGAAGTAAAAAAAATAGCAGCGCTATAATAGCCGGCTGAGTAGATGAGGGCGGCTATTAATAATAAACATACCAGGCAGATTGCCGGAAAATAGCCAACGGTGACGCGCTTGACGCATATTGGGAGTGAAACAGAAAAAGAAAAAATTAAGAGATGGAAATTGACAATTTCACAGTTTCTCACAAGTTTCACAGTGATCTTATTTGGTGTGTTAATTCTGCATATTCGGTTAAAATATAATAACATACCCGGCAGATTGCCGGAAAATAGCCGCCGTTGATTCCAATAAGCACGATTGGGATTGAAAGAATAGAAGATATTGAAAAAAAAAGATTTTTGTACAAAAACATTTTTTAAGTCCGATTTATTTTGATGGCATTTCGTAGTTGAAGATAACGTACTTCTGTTTCTTAGAGAGAGGCTACAGGGGCTACTATCAATACCAATAAGCATTAGAGATGGTAACTAAGACTTATAGTAACGACGTTCAAATAGCGGGTATCTAAAATTGGGCTTTATGGGTTTATCCCGTTTCTACTTCTGACTTCAATTTTTTATACTGACTCTGTTCATTTTGAATTGCTTTGCTGAGCAACTGATGTTCAAAATCACTTTTAGCAGAATGAGAGAAGAGAGAAACTAGTCTAGAGAAGTCAAAAAGATATCACGCAAAATGTTGAAAAAGCGGCAAAATGAGGTAAAGCGAAAAATTTTTTTATTCGACGAAGTAAAAAAAAAAAAAAAATAGGAGCGCTATAATAGCCGGCTGAGAAGATGAGGCGGCTATTAATTACACTTAATTCAGCTTTTAAACTGAAGGCTATTAAGCATAATACTAATGCCAGCTAGTAATCGCTTTAATGAACTTCGATAACCTGATACATTATGACTTAATGACCGTGCTTTACATGTCTATCCCGTTCTTTTGATTTTGCTCTTTTGACTTTGACCGTATTCACATTACGTAATTCAATACGCGAAAGAATTTAAAATCCATTCAGTTGAAACTGAGTGAAGTAAGACAGAAGTCACGCGTTAAAATCGTGACTTATGTAAAAACAAAAAATGCGATCAAAAGATACAGCGATTTTTTTTAAAAAAGGAGAGCGCCTAAATAATAGCCGTTGATAGGCTGACGACGGCTATTAAACATAACGTCCGACGAATTGAGGACGAAGGTCGGACGAAAAATGAGACAAATAATCGGTATTACAAAAAGAAGACCAGCAGTTTGGGAGCAATTAAAAAAAAGGCGTCAGACGAGGGAACGAAAAACCGTAGCCGGAAAACTGAATAATAATAATTCAAAGAAGCCATTCAATTTCAATTAGAAAACCCGAAAAACTAAACCTCAAAATGACTCCTAATGGACTTTAAAAACCCCTTAGAAAATCCATCAAAAACAGTGAGAATTAAAGTCTAATTACCGTACGGGAACAAAAAAATACTATCGAACAATCGGATTTTTATTATCACCAAAATGGAATTACAAACAAAATTTTATCGGCTTGCACCATAGCTAATCTGCCGCCCGTATAAGAACAGATGAATCTATTACCCGAGACCAAATGTAGTCCAGCAGACATTTTTTTGTCTAGTTTCAATGGAGGCCAACTAGCAGTTCTGCGAGCAACTATTACCTCACCACTACAACCCAGTCTACTTTCAGATGCGGCGAGGAGATCTGGTATCGCTTTAGTAGCTCCCGAGGACAGAAAAAAGACCATTATTCACAACAACTCAAAGCAACGGACGTCCAGCTCGTTCCACTAGCTTTTGAACTATTTTGGGGTTTCTAAGAGATTGTTCTGGAAACATTTGAACAGTTAGCTGTACATTCAGATAGCTGAAGCTTCCAACTTGTAGCGTTGCCAATAGCTTACAATTGTTAGGCTCAGTTTATTTCACTTTGTGCAATGCGAGGCACGCCACGATACTAATAGCCCCTGATTCTCAAGAGATTATATTGAAATACCCGATGAAATGATTGATAAATATATTGTTGTTGTTGTAAAGTCTTTACAGCAAAGCTGGTGGGCATTTATCCCATACATTCAGTTTAGAAAATTGTCCACTTTTCTCTGCAGTTTTGGCAGTCGCATTCGAGCTGCCAGGTGCCGATGTTATTTTTTGTTGAATTTCGTCTCCACGAATTTCCAGAGGAGCTATACAATTCGTTTCTTGAGTCCAGTCGATGTTGACATCTCCGGAGTTTTTACGCACACACAATTGGTAGGGCGTAATTTAATCAAATTTTTCAATCAATGAGATGAGACATATTGTTAAAGACCTTTTCTTGTTCTTGTTGATTAACCAACCCATTAAGCGGGGAGATTCAACTAATAAAACCTCGACAAAAACAACGACGATTGATCGAAGAGTGATTTATGTCACACAGTATCAGACGGCGAAGAGATATGAATGAGGACAAATACCTGACATGCATTAATTGCTCAATGAACTGTTTAATTTTAACTTTGATTTAATAAATAACAATAACTTCTCTTTTCTCATTGTACTTGAAGGACCACGCTTAACTCTTTTCTCATTGTACTTGAAAACTAGAGTCTAATGATTGAAAAATACACATCGCAGAACCACTCACTTTTCCGCTCCACTTAGCGCTTTGTCGTGATTAAAATCGCCACTCGAGAAATTAAATAGCTAAGATGACACACGATCAAGTAAGAAACCGCACAAAGAGAAGACTAACAGGACCCAAATAACAGATAAAAACTTGAGAGGAATTTCAAATTAGACTGAAAGAAACCTTGTCTCACATAAATTTTTGAAAAAATGGTAGAAGAAAATCTAATAATTCGTGAATACCTTCTTATTGGCCATGAACTGTCTTTGCTCGTGCTGCATGGACTGCATTCTGGCCTCAGCAATAGCTTGTCTTGGGTTCACTACAGGGTCCGAGTGCCCTCCCCGGCCTCCTCTGTTTATCGGCTGTGGGCCCAACTGGCCTCTGAGGTGATACGCGGGACTAAAGCCACCTCGGCCCGATTTCGCCGCCGCCTGTTAATATTTCAAGCCTGTCACGCCAAGCCGTTTTTGAAAGCCAGATGCTAATTATTATATAGCACTTTACACGTGATATACTACAAAAACGTGCTCGTGGGAGGGGATGGGGGGCTGAAAGTTATGCTTACTCGGATTCAGGAGTGAGAAAGGGGAAATGCAATAATTTATTTACTTATTTACAACTGCTTAACTATTTCAACTAATCCTGACTGAAATAGGCACCAATCTACTCTAAATTAAGCAGAAAGTTTAGCTTGCGGAAAATCACTCAAGTGATATTAATAGCTTGCGTGATTTGTATCCGATAATTTAGCACTGTGCTCAGAAGCTTCCAGCAGACCAGAATCAAACTTGCTTGCGGTTAGATTACACTATTTATTGTCGACAATTATTATTAACGGCTTTTCTGTGTGTGCTACAGGTCTTGTATCACTCTGTTAATCACTCGATGCTTCGAAAAGTTGTAGTATACTTTTAAACATAAAGCATTGATATTGGAACCACTTTATCATCTAGTACAAGAGATCATACACAAAAATGATAATTCCGCCTTTCGAGGGCGCGACAAAACGACTCCTTGCTTTCCCTGACTCGTTTGTCGGGAAAACTCGGAAACGAGTGTCGAAAAGCAGGAACCTAATGTGCTATATTTGCGGGATTTTGGGCCGTTTCATTTTTGATTCATAATTGAATAGTATTTTCGAACAACTGATTTATTTGACAGTTTTGCTAGTACTTCAATAATTTATAAGGATCCGTAGGCCTGTATTCCATCAGCACTTTCAAGGACCGCTTAATTGAGCAACTTGAATTCTTAAAATACCAGTAAAAAAATTTACACCACGTACGTAAAAGGCAAGAGGTAACTAGCACACATCTACGAAAAAAATCAATAAGTCCTGGCAACTAAAACTAACCTGCTCAGCTTTCTGTCGTTTCTCCTTCTCTTTGAAAAACTTCTGAAACACGAGAACAATTTCTTTTATGAAGCACAAACAAAACATTTCCAATATTTCACGAACGTTAAACATACTTCTCTTTCGGCCCTCTTTTTGAAAATTTCATCTTCCATTTCACCCAACGCTGAAATAATACAGTTTTTCCATATTTGCAGTATAATGCCTCTGATTTCACGATATCTGTTCCTAAAGTCAAATTAAAATAGGTGCAAGCTCAAAAATCTGGAAAATGAACTTTATAAAGATCATCTGTCGCTAGGCAAAGAAAGTTCGCGTCATGTTATGAACAAACCCAGCTGATTGCCGGAAAAAGCCGCTACTGATTCCCATTAGACTACTCTTGTCTCCTAAAGAGAGTATACAGTGGCTAATATCAACACAAAAACAACTCAAATAACAACACAAAATATTAACTAAGACTTATAAGAACGAAGTTCAAGTAGCAGGCATCGAAAATTGGGCTTTAGTGGTTTATCCCGTTTCTATTTCTGACTTCCTTTTTCGACTCTGTTGATTGATTTGCAGAGCATCTGCTGGCTGTTCAAAAGCAATTTGAAAATAATGACAGAAGACTGAAACTAGCTTAGAGAAGTCAAAGAGTTACCACAAAATGTTGAACAATTTGTGAACTAAGGTAAAACGAACAAAAATTTTGTTCGACAAAAAAAACGTAGCAGGAAAAGTCCTTAACTTTAATCCAAGGAATTCAACAAATTCCAGACCTGATTATCAGCGTCATAAGGAACAGCCTTCCATAGTCCAAAGAGCATATATCAAAAAACCTTCAAACACGTATGAAAGTAGTATTAAAAACTTACATCATATTTTTAGGAAAACTAGTGTTATCAAAGTCAATAAGGCCAAAATCAGCATATTAAGTAAAAGTGTAACTATGAACTTCAAACAGAAAACAACAGCTTTGTTTAACAAATGAGAGGCAAAAAAGACAAAAACTTTGGCGAAATTCGAAGCTCACTGAAGACTTTGAAAAAGTACCAGCGCATAATCATTACTTACTGAAAATTATTATTATTGGCTTAAGCACCACCTAAAATCTCAACAGGGCCGGAAAATTAAAACAGATAAATTTTGAGTTTTCGCCTGAATAAAACTTCAGATGGTATCAGTTTCATATCAAATGAGAGTTTATTCCACTCAACAGCGACAGCATGCGAGAACGAACGTCTTCCAAAGTTGGAGCGAAATTTGGGAAAAAGTGAATTGTAAAAATATTGAGACCTCGTAAACATTGTGTTTCGTTTCATTAGTTCCGATAAATAAAGTGGGAGTTTGCCAGGCTGATATATAAAGCGATGCGCATACAATAGGATTTTGAACACATGGCGCTTAATTGGCAACCAGTGCAGCTGCTTCAGGTACGACGAGGATGCCGTTGAAGGTGACAATCGAAAGATCAAACGCGCGGCAGAGTTCATTATTCGCTGTAGTTTTGCTAACAAAAAGTTTGGCAGACCATCATAAAGAGATTTACGGTAGTCCATAAGAAACATTTAGAAAATACTTTTTCTAAATAAAACCAAGGTATTGCGTAGCAACTATCAAACACTCCGTAAACTTTTGTTAAAAGCCAATTCAAAAACCATTAACTGCAAACTGGAACCATTAAAAAGATCCTATTTCCTCTCAAAAGAGAACAAATCTTGAGAGATCAAAACCTGTCAAAACTGAAATTAGGAGACTATGAACCAGATAGCTTAACAAGCACGGTCAAAGCTCAAAAATAACAACTTTTTTGAAAACAATGATCTAAAAAAGCGGTATCTACTATCTTAAAAACATAACAGAATCAACTTTGTTTCACCAGAAAGTCGATGCCAACTGTCATTACTAAAACAGAAACAGCAAGCAGACGGAACCAGAAAAATATAATGATAGTTTTTAACAAATGTCCAATTTCTAATAAACGTGATACACTAGAAGAAAACAAAACCATATCTAACTAAACCTGATTCGAGGGACAAGGAGAACCGTGTCTACCAAGTAGCGGGCATCTAAAATTAGGGATTACGCAGTTTCAATTTTTATCCCGTTTCTATTTTTGATTCTGTGTTTTCATACTGGTTGTTTATTTTAGATTGCATTTCTGAGCAACTGTTGTTAAAAAGCAATTAGAGCAGAAGGAGCAAACAATGAGACTAGCCTAGAGAAGTCAAGAGAATTTTACGCAAATGTTGCAAAAGTGGCAAAATGAAATAAATCAAAACAAATTTAAATTCGACGAGGTGAAAAATAGGGGCACAATAATAGCCCGGTGAGAAGACGAGGGCGGCTATAAAATAATCAAAAACGATCCTTGATAGAGTATCTAAGACGTTAAAACAATAAATATACATTAAAACCGTCAAGTAGCTCCAACTATCCTCGTCAGAGCACTGGTTAAACCCGCAATTAATGGCATTAAGTGATAGCACAACAATAATACCTTAAACACAAGCAACTCAAAAAAACCAGTCATAATTTTGAAAGCAAGTAGTCTCAAAGTCGTTAAAAACTATCGATATAAAATAAAACCGTTAAATGGCTTCGATCATGCCTTATTTCAGTTTCAGGAGACGGGTCATTAATGAGACAAATAGACAGGACAAATAGAACTGTGAAAAAGCGCAAAATCCAAAAATTTTAGTGTCAAGTCATCATAAGCTAGAACATTCCCCTTGATGAATAAAAATCAAAAGTATGCAGCATTTGGTCACATGTTTTCACATTAAAAAACATTTGTACCACAAATTTGAGTTAGAAAACAGTGAGCACGAGTCAAATTGCCGCACGCGAGAAATACTTCAAAAAGGGTTCAGGGTCGTGGGAGAGCTGAGGGGGTCCAAATTGCCTGTTCTTTTCATATCAATCTTTTACACCAAATTGAAAGTTTAGATCTCTCATTTGTATTAGCACTGAGCTTCAATCCTTTTTTTGAATTTTCGAGAGTAGTGACAAAAATTTAACGAGCTTACGTCAGACGAATTGCTCTCAAGCAACTGGCTTAATAATGATCTTTGCTTTAGCAAGCTTAAGCCAAAGAATACTAACCTGAATGGGTAAGGGGGCAAAATAGTTGTGGGGATGTCAAAAAATACCGAATTGCCCGTTACAAGGAAATTATGCATCGAGGTTAATTTTGCCAGTGGCTAAAATGCCTCGAGCTTTCAGTTATCACTTTTCTGAGAACAATAAATCGCAAATTGTAAATACTCAATAATTCTTTATAATTTATCCAGATCTTATAAGTTGCCTTTTACATTAACAATTCATACATTCAGTGTACATCAGAGGCTTATAAAACTAATACAGAGGCTAATAGAACGAAGCTTAAAGCTCTTATCGCGGCTTCACCACTTAATTTCTTTTTCCAGGCAAAGAGTCAGATCGGTCAGATGAAAAGAAAGAACACCCAGAAAGACAACAAAAAAATGCATGTTTACGAATGTTGCATTGCATTTGAAAAAGATTTAACCAATAAAACAAAACATAAGCAGCAGATGGCCTGAATAACAACGAAATAGACTTCCGCGTCGTAGAATACAGATAGATTGTTCAAATTCATTCTGCAGAAGCCATTTCATTAGGGGGGACCTTTATACACGTTAGTTTCTGTGACCCTAACTTAATCGAAATTAAACTTCAAAAGTTACTTTGTTAATCTAATCGCGCAGATGACTTCAAAACTCTTCTTAGAGTAAGAAATGATGCCTTGAGTTTAAATGCTGTCAGAGAAAGGGAGAATTCATTAAAAAAAATCATTTTTTTCAGCTTTTCTATGTGAACAGTGTTAAACGAAAAAAGGCCATACACGTAGCGCAATATAGCTTGACTCATCCAACAGTTTCGCAGTTATAGAAATTTTATCAATTCATGTTGGATTTCATTTCAACGGGAATCTTATCTGATAATAATGAGAATATAATGTCAGAAAACAGATTGGACAGCTTTGATAAACAAATTTTGTAATGTCTCAAGTTGAACTTAAAAGAGTTTCTTCCACCAATGAATCGCGTATCTGATCATTAATTAGTCGATTTGCTAAGTTTGCCTTTTATCCCTCCGATTAAGTGGCTTTCTAAGGGAATGTGAGGCTAAATTTAGCTAGCTGCGCGCGACGCGCCTTTGCAGCTGATAATTAGCACATCTATATATCTATATAGTCCACATATAACATCATTGATAATTTTGCTTGCTTATAAAAACCATTTTGATTCCCTTTAATTTAAGTGCCAATTTGCCGAGGATTTTGGGTTTCAAAATTTCGGGAATTATTGAGGTTTCAATATAACACGGGCTATCAGAGGAACATAGCTTTTCGAACAACCTGGCGTAAAAATTTGCTAGATTTAAATTTGCTGATAACTTTGATTCAAATATCGCCTTTGTAAAAAGCCCGTTTTTCAGCCGGTTTTTAGGCTGACTATGGAATTAACTGAGCAAAACAGTTATGAGGTTTCTATCACAAAATAGGCGAAATCTGCAAGAGAACGGACTACATTATTGGGACAACACCTCAGAATATAGCCGGTAGATTGGCGGAAAATAGCCGCCGTTGACGCACATCGGGATTGAAACAGAAAAAGAAGAGATAAATTGACAGAATTTTTTCTAAGTTTCAAGAATTGTTCGAATTAAGAATGCATTTTCAGTTAGATACAAATCTATACTTAATTAAGCTTCTAAACTGAAAGCTATTAAGCTTAATAATAATGTCAGCTGGCATTCGCTCTAATTAACTTTGATAACCTAATGCAATATGATTTAAAGACCAGGCCTGATCGTTTTATCCCGTTTTTGATTTTGCTCTTTTGACATTAACCGCATTCACTACATTGCGTAATTCAATGCGTGACAGAAATTAAAGAAAATTCAGCAAGTGAACAAGACACCACTAGCGAGTAAGCGAATTTTTGCTCGTACGCCGTTTTCTCTAATTAAAAAAAAGCGAAGTTCATGCTGCAAAACCACTCGCTTTTTCGCTCCACTTCCTGTTTCCCCGTGATCAAAATCATGGCTTCACTTTGACTACAAAATTCAAAAGAAAATTGAAGCCGCTCAAAAAGATAGGTAAAAAACTTTCAGCGATATATTAATAAAGCTTGTTTAAATTCATTCTGCAGAAGTTTTAAAGTGCAAAAGTCACTCATAAAGAATCGGCTGGAAAAAAATACATTGCGAATTGCGACTTCAAAACAACTACTGGCAAAAACCTTTCACAACAGTTAGTTATCATTTATAAGGTGCCTGCCAATTGACAGAAAAGCGCCAAAGAAGTTTCTATGAAAAACCGATAAAAAGAAAAAATGAAGGACAACGTAGAAAGTATTTTCGGAAAAAAACATTTAAACATTGGAAAAAACATTATGCACAAAATGCTATTTCCCATCAATTATTTGGCAAGTACTGGTTCTCTTCAGGCACCTACCCACCTAGCAGCTGGCAAATACTTAAAGAACATAACGCAAAGAAATAAAAAAGAACCAGAAAGAATTAAGAAATCTGAGTTTCCAAAGCACCTTTTATAAGCAAAACCTATAAAATATCGCCAAACTAAATATTTGAAACTAAAAAAATTGATTGAACTAAAAAAACTATAGCAAGAAGCTTAAACTGAACAAAAAAATTCCAAAAAAAAGCAAAAAAAAGGCCAAAATTGGCTTGAATTTACTCATTATCTTTAAAACAACTAAAAATAAACAACATAGCCGGCAGATTGCCGGAAAATAGCCGCGATAGACGCTTGTGGACTACCATGAATTCAAACAACTAATGAAATAAAATTGAGAGATCGACCACCAGCTTTTTAATAGACCAGTAGACTTTTGGGTTAGATTCGGACTGTCATTCTATGAGACATATTTTTTCTACATGGAAAAAGCCCTGAAGGAGCTTTCTCATATTAATATTCGATATTAAAACTCAAAACTCTATTACTAAAGAATTAGGGCATATAAGTTTGGCACAACTTAGATGCACTCTATTAACCTTTTATAAGAAAATGTTCATAAAATTAAAGTTCCATAAAGGAGTTCAGAAGTCCTTTTTTTTACCGAGGTAAGTAACGCAGTTGACCAAAAAGCAGAAACGACGTCACGAACACAAATTTTAACTGCAAAGCAGTAAAAGTCATTGAAGTCATTGAAAAAGTCAACTAAAAGAAGTCAGGGTGAGAGGAAACAAAAATCTGTTAGACGAAGTAAAAAAATATAGGACAAGTCCTGACGTACAATTCAAAGAATTTTCATTGTCTAAACAACAAAATAGAATTGGAACGGAATATGAGTGAATTGGAAAACCATTTCGAAAAAAAAAATCAGATAATAAAATTGAAAAAAAAAAACAGAAAATCAATGACAAAATGCCGCATGTGAATAAAAAAAACAATGGCAAGGAATGAAATTTAGTTCAAACAAAAAACTAGACCTAGAATGAACTATTTATAGATTGGGAAAACGAGTTAGGAAAAATCCTATCCAAAAAATCAAAAAAACAGTAAGAGTCAAAGTGAAATTGCCGCATGTGAACAAAAAACCACCAGCGAGAAAGTGATTTTTTGTTCAAACACCATTTTCTCACTCTACTTTTAAACTAAGGCGAAAAGATTTCACGCCACAAAACCACTCACTTTTTCGCTCTACTTCCTGTTTCAGCGTGACCAAAATCACTACTCCAATTTAACTTCAAAAATCATGAAAATGTGTGAACAGATCTTAAAATAAAGACAGCGCCTCTATACAATTCAAATTCTTTCAATCGTAAAATAATTAGGAGCGCAATAATAGCCGCCTGGAATTGCTGACGCGGCTATTAAAAAGCTTTAAAATATTTAGCAGCACATATTCACAGGATCTCAAAACGAGCTCTTGTATCTTGACATGATCACATGTCTGCTCATAATCTGACCGATACAACTCAAATCCATCGAAATGACGTGATAATCTAAAGTAATGTCAATTAAATTGGTGAAAGTCAAAAACCGTAAGGATTAGCGGTCAAAGTTTACCATCGGGAATTAGGAGCAAAAATAATCTTGTATAATAAGAAATTTAAGCCCTCATCGGAACTCAATTTACAAACCCTAACATAGCCGACAGATTGTCAGAAAATAGCCACGATAGACGGTTGTGACCTACCATGAATTGAAACCACCAAGTAAATAAAATTGAAAGATCGACCACCAGCTTTTTAATAGATCACTAGACTTTTTGGGTTAGATTCGGACCGTCATTTTTATGAGCAATATTTGCTATATAAGGAAAAAGCCCTAATGGAGCTTTCTCAAAATAATATTCGATATTAAAACTCAAGACTCTATTACTCAGAATTAGGGCATATAAATTTGGCACTATTTAGATGCACCCTATTGACCTTTAATTAGAATGGGTTCATAAAATTTAAACTTCCATAAAGGAGTTCAGAAGTCATTTTTTTTAGTGAGGTAAGTAACGCAATTAACCTAAGAGCAGAAATGACGTCACGAACACAAATTTTAACTGCAAAGCAGTAAACGTCACTGAAGTCATTGGAAAAGACAGTTACAAGAAGTCAGTGTAAGAAAAAGCAAAAATCTAATCGACGATAAAAAAAATCAGGAGAGCAATAATAGCCGCCTGGAATTGCTGACGCGGCTATTAAACAATGATATTGAAGGCCAAGCAAAATCATTAAAACATCTGTTTTATTACTAAAGAACAACTGTTTTGAAAATGCTGCACTTGATAAAAAAGTCGCTTGCTTAGCAAAAATTTTTTTACTTACTTTTATCGCTCTCTCAAAAATTTGGCAAGAACAGAAAATCAATCTTTCTATGCTCTTTAGCTATTTGGAATGAAAGATTTTTTTCACTTTTTTTACGCATTTCACTTCCTGTTTCAAATACTCAATTTTAACGATAAAAAACGCTCCACCAATACTCCTCTTCGGGTCGTAAAAAGACAGCGCCTCAATACAATCAATTGTAAAATTCTTTGAATTGTAAACATAGCCGGCAGATTGCCGGAAAATAGCCGCGAGACTAAACAACTAAAGAGATTATATAGACAGATCGACCACCAGTTCCTTAATACACCTCTAGACTTTGGGGTTAGCTTTGGACTGTCATTTTTATGAGACATATAAGCTCTATAAGGAGAAAGCCTTAATAGGGCATTTCAAAATTAGGATTTTTTCTGCTTGTGCCCCCTCAGCTTAGTAGGCGCATACTATTTGCACCCCTCAGATGAACGTGCAATATTTTTTTGCATAATGACTTACTATGTAATGACACGTGCTCTATAACTGGGGGGCGCATAACGTACTGGGGGCACAAACGGAGATCGCAAAATTAATATTTGAAATCAAAATCAAAAACTCCAAGACTCTAATAATCAAGATTTAGGGCATATATGTTTGGCACTACTTAGATGCACACTATTGACCTTTAATAAGTAAATGTTCATAAAATTTTAAGTTCCATAAGTGAGTTCAGAAGTCATTTTTTGAGTGAGGTAAGTCATTGAAAAAGTCAATTCCAAGAAGTCAGGGTAAGACGAAACATAAATCTGTTAGACGAAGTAAAAAAACATAGCAGGACAAGTCCTGAAACACAATTCAAAGAATTGAATGAAAAACTTAGAATTACTCTACCTGACCAGCAGATCATTTCAACGATGCCAGCCAAAACACAAAAACGATCTCAAAAATTTGAGAAAAACAATTAAACAAACTAAACAATATAATTATTGCTAAAGCTTTGAAACTTTTACCTCTAAGGCAAAACTTGATCTCTGAAAATAATCATTGGCCCTTGAAGATCGATTGACTCGAAAATTTTCAAAAATTAAAAATGATATCAATTGAAAATTTAATGAAGTGTGGTTGAAAATCGTGATATTAAAATCTTAAGAATCATTTCTTAAGAAATAATTCTAGTGTCTCCAGAGGCTATCCAGAAAACCAATTCCAAGCCTTAAAAAAATTAATTGTATCAAAGATCGATAGGCAATAATTTTTACAAAAATTTCAAATTTCAAAAAACAGAAATTCGTTCTATTAAAGTACTGATAACCATCCAATTACCCCCTAGCAACTATTTAATAGCATATTATCAAACCCTGTATGAGATTATCTGGCTACTCAGGCAAGAAAAACTGAATAAAAGACAAATGTTTTGAAAAAAATGTTTGAAAACTTGCAAGATTTATCAGAAAATTTTCAAAATCCGAAAGGTTAAATAGTTGAACAAATCCATTGAAACTAACAACTATGCAGTAACTTTTTTCAGACCGTGGAATAGGTTTCCTGGCGTTTGAGAATGGACAAATATCAAAAATTGACAAAAAACTTTAGGAAAAAAATTGCAGATTTTATCAAAAAAAAAATGCTAAAATTCGAGACATTAAAATGTTGAAAACCACTCCATTATTACTAGAAACTATACAGTGCCCTATTATCAAACAATAAAGGAGATTCACTTTCCTCTGAAGCTGGGAAAACCTTGAAATTGACAAAAATTTTCAAAAAAACTTGAAAAAAAATTGCAAAAACTAGTATCATTTTGTGTGTTTGTGTTTGTAGTACCAAAACATACAGCTCATAAAATGGTCATAACAAGTACTTTTTTCTCGCAAAAGGCGTTCATCAACTTTTAAAAACTTTAACCTAAGACTAATAAAGCAAAAAAAAACTTATAAAAAACACAAAAAACATGAAACATAGCCGGCAGATTGCCGGAATAGCTGCGAAATAGACTTGCGTGCCGTAAAATACAGATGGAAAAAGATACAGAAGTGAGTTGATAATAGTTATCGCCGCCGCCTATAAAACTTACAAGTTTATTTCAAAGGAGGTTGTTTTTGGGTGCAAAAAAATTTTCCCTGTCGCGTCTCGAACCGGCGATCTCCGGATTAACAGCCAGTCGCCTTAACCACTCGGCTGTCGGGCCATACAATCTGTTTTCTTACAATTAACTTCGTTTTAGGAACAGATTCTGTTTCTGAATAACCGCAATTTAGGTCACGCAGAAAGCGTGAAATCAAGAGCGAAAAAGCTATTTAAGCAGTGACGAGACAGAATGTTCTAGAACAAATGTAAAACGAAAATGAAGCGTCAGACGACGAAACAAAAAAAAAACCAAGAGCACCGCAATATAGCTACGCTCAGCTTACAGCTTCGCAGCTATAAAAATTGCACCATGTTGAGCCCAAAAACTCCTAAAAATGACCTTTTAACCTTGAATTGAGGCCATCCCAGCAGCTGCAACACTCTAAGCACTTGAAGGACTACTAACGTCCACTTTGGGCCTCTAATGAAACTTAATGCCCGCTGGGCTTTACCTGTTTATCCCGTTTTGAAAGATCAAAGTCATTGAAAAATGCGTGAACACATCTTTAAAAAAAACACAGCGCCCCAATACAATTCGAATTCCTTTAAATTGTAAAAATTTAGGGGCGCTATAATAGCCGCCTGGAATTGAGGACGCAGCTATTAAAAAAGAGAGCTTTCATAATAGCCGTTGAGAGGCAGACGTCCGCTATTGAAAGCTTGATACGTCTTTATACGGCGGAGTACTAAGTTTTGCAATTCTTCCAGATATATCTGAAAATTGTATGCACATATTTTAAAAATGCTAAAATAACTTGAGTGGGATAAATGTTTTTTATGTAAAATCATTTTTTACTAAGACAGAGTCGAGTAATCGGCAAAAACAACTTCTGACTATAATGACGTATAAAAATTTATACGACCTTCTATGGCACCGTACTAAGTACTAAGCTTCGTAAGTCCTAGTAAGTTTACAAAGTTTTGTCTAAAAGGGGCAACCTGGGTTAAAAAGGGCTCAATTATTCCTTTCCATATTTCACTAGCGGAAACTAAGTTCGAGTTACTAAAAAACGGCTAGTCTATCTAGTTGAGACTCACCTTTCATGATGAGTTGGACTCTGTACAAATTGGCATACCCGTTGTCCGACAACCAACCCTGAAAAAATTCAACATTGTCTAGCATATTCAAATTCTTTAAGATTCTTACTCCACCATTGATGCTTGGAGTGAAAGATTCTAGAGAGCAATCACTACTATTCGAATACAAATCAAAAATTTTCGGTAATCAAATTAACGCAAGGAAACAGTTCCACACATACATTGTTGAAAGAACCATTGTAAAAATACCCAATGAAAACATTCATCACTTTATGTTTTTCAACACTTTCGAAATCGGGGTATATACCTTTTCCCGGGTATATACGGCCGTACATATTTGATACTTATATATCTTTAGGATGTTAATCAGTGATCCCTAAACATTTCAGATCTTGTAAGAATCGTTCTAACTCGTACAAAGTGACTGCAAGATTCCTGAGTAAGAAAAGTTATAACTATTTTGGAATGTCTGTGGATGACTAGTTCCACTGCTGACAGCCTAAGCTTTTGTTCACATGAGAAAGGAAACAGATTCACATGTTACATTCCTATTTTATGCGATGGATAGTTGTCTAATAAGTTGATATCCTTTCTTCCCACTGGGACTAGTCATTAACGTTCCCTATCCGTGTTTTTTTAGTTGAACAGTTTTTTAGTTGAACAGTTGACTAAAGTAAATTGACCTTAGTCTCGTAGATGACATTATGGTAGATACGGATGAGTCGGTCAATAGCACCCTCTCTGATCTCCAAAGAGGGCAAGTGAGGTAGAAAGTCGTTGCCCACGAAGAAACACATGAACACCCAGTCGTCTATTGCACGCTATAACACATCGCACGACTTACCCCATTGTTAACAACCAAACGAGATCAGCTTTCATACGGATGAATGTTTACAATTTATTTAGATGTTTACTTTCTCTCCCTATGGAATAAACATCTAATTGTATAATACACCCTCATAATGGTATCTAATAATGCAAATTGCTGGTACTGGCCATTTATTAGGCTGCGGAAATCATCAAACGCTACTACGGACATTAGTTTGTTCATGCAGGCTTATAAACACCAAGCTTATGAAATTTTTTTCACCAGATGAAAGGAAACAGAACCAAAGGGATCCATTTCATTTTAAGCGTTAAATTTCGCACACCATTTTGTGTTCATTTCTATCCCACCTCTAAATCCCACTTGAAAGGGAGTGAGTGGTTGACCAGCTCTTTCTCGAGACACTCCCTCAGCACATTAAGGCGGACGAAGATGAAGTTAACCTCAGAGGCCTCTTCTGGTTCTGCGTCCGGATCAGGTGGAGACCCATCACACTCTTTTAACTCGTGCCCTATAAATGATACGATCAAAACCAGCTGAACATTTACGCAGCAAAATTTATGAAGAACAACACCTGCGCTTGGTCCCTTCTTAGAAACCATATCAAACACCCTATATTGTTCTTGTCATTGAAGTTTGATATCCCAACATGACTTGATTTTAACTGACAATTACTATTTTGAAAAACTCGCGTTTAGTTTTAAGGCAGAATGAAATCACTCAGCTCAGATTTTTTATTTCTACTCAAAAAATTAACAAAGATTCCTCAGTTAATAAACAAAACCTCATTTAAATGATTTTTTATCTGACGATACTCAACTAAACTGCTCGCCTGCATTCCGTAAAAATCACAAAAAAGGATAAGGGCTAGATCATTAATTGATTCTATTACAATGAGTTACAATGATATTTGGGATCTATTCTGTTTTGGTCCGTGGTGTTTTTTATGCCCCAGTTACAAATTATGTATTGTTATATACCAAGTAACTATATAAAAAAATTAGCACGTGCACCTGGGGGCGTAAAAGATAATATATACACATGCCCACTACGCTGGGGCCCAAAACAGAATAGATCCAATATTTGCATAAGTAGCTCAACATTAATAACTCAGCTTTGACGTCCTTTAGTGGTACAATATTATCCAGAAATGATGGCAAGAACGAAAACAATTCAGCCCTCACAAACTTATTATTCACACTAACTCAGTTGATGAGTGATCAAAGAACAATCAAAACACTACCAACTATTCCATTGTAGTCTGGTTCAGCCGGAGTAGAGGGGTACTTCAAAAAAGCGCTAATAAGGAAAATATTTGAGCTTATTACAAAATCTTATACCATTACCAAATATAGTTTGACCAATTTTGGCACACTTTTGATAAAACGCGTAGTAGTAAAGTGCTACCAATTGAATGGAACTATTTAGATTCTGTAAGAAGACAATTCAGATCACATAAAATTAGGAAATCAAGACTGGAAACTGAAAATCACTCGAAAAGTCAAACGGTGATCAACCGAAAAGTCAATCAAGATGATCAATCGAAAATTTGATCAATGGAAAAATAGCATTCAAAAGGATCTAGAGAATTGTTACAAACTTTGTTTAAGAGCAATTGAAAAGCTTCGAGAGTTCAAAACAAAGTAGGAACTTCCATAAATTTTTTAAAAAATCTTTACCAAAGTTACAAAAGACAGCAATTTTGCTGATAGAGCGTTCGGCTCAAGAGAGGAAAAAACTAAATAAAAAAGTTTAGCCATACAAAAGAAAGGAAGGAACCCAAAGGTGAAGAGGTCATTAAAAAAGTAAGTTGTCAGAGAAAATCGATTCAAAGAAAAAGACCAAAGAGTCAAATAATCTACTTCAAACTTTTTGATAGCAATTCAAAATACTCAAAACACATGATTCAAAAAATTTAAGCATAATCATAAACATAGCTGGTAGACTGCCAGAAAATAGCCGCAATAGCTTTGTAGATCTGTAGTCTCAAAAAGATAGTATAAGGAAGAGACCAAAAAATTCCTTTTTATTAAACTCTGAGATGTTGTTTTTATTAATAATTTGTTTATCCCAATGCTACTTCTATTCACAGCCCTTGAATGACCTTCAATTGGAGTGACACAAAATCACTTGACCTTATCTTTTTGAATTAGAGCGAAAATTAGTCAATTTAGAGTGAGGAAGTCATTGAGAGTGAGGTAAGTCACGTGTGACCAAAAAAGTTTTTCACGTGAAAGAACAAAAACTCACTAAGAGTGAAAAATGAGGTCACGCACACACTTCAATTAAAATTGCATGAACGAATGAACAAAAAGCAGTTTTGAAGTGACAACAGTAACAAAAATCTTGACAAAATAAAACATAGCCGGCAGATTGCCGGAATAGCTGCGAAATAGACATGCGTGCCGTAAAATACAGATGGAAAAAGACACAGAGGTGAGTTGATAGAAGTTATTGCCGCCGCCTATAAAACTTACAAGTTTAATTCAAAGGTGGCTTTTGGGTGCACAAAAATGTTTCACTGCCGCCGCTCGAACGGCTGATCTCCTGATTAACAGCCAGTCGCCTTAATCACTCGACTGCCGGACCACACAAGCTTTGTTCTTACAATCAACTTTGTTTTAGCAACAGACAACTTCTGAATAACCGCAATTTAGGTCACGCGGAAAGCCTGAAATCAAGCGCGAAAAACCCTTTAACAAGTGACGAGACAGAATGTTCTAGAACAGATGTAGAACAAAAATGGAGCGTCAGACGACGAAACACAAAACCATGAACACCGCAATATAGCTACGCTCGACTTACAGCTTCGCAGCTATAAAACGAGACGGTCAATAATAGCCTCAGCTATCGCTTGCGGCTATTAAAAAATTCAATAAAACAGAACCGACTAACATCGGAAGAATTGCTCTGGAAAAACTAGTGGGCGCTCGAATTTATTGCAGCCTGCTTCAGTCAGAGGCGGGGGGCATCAAGTCATTAGAGGTTATTGGTGGTTATTATATACCACTATAACCACTAATAAAATTTAAACTGAAAAATTATTGAACGGCAAAAGTAAGTAAGCACCTTCTATTTTTACGAAGTAAACATTGAATTTTTGAGGCAATATTACTCTAATTTTACATCAAATTCAAAACAATTTTTACATCATCAGTTTCCTACCCTAGTCCTCTGAATCCCCCACTAGTCTAACTATAAATTTCAGATACAACAACGGCAACTTACCAGAAATCCCAATGTAAAGAAGATGAGCTTCATCATAGTTTCGCAGTAAGAAAATTGTAACAAAATGTGATATGTTTTCAAGTTTGTTCAACTATGATTTGAACATCTATGAGTTTGCGTTAAGCATTAGAGAGAAAAGTTTGCGACGTGTGATTTCGTCGCAACTTTCTTTTTACTGTGCAACTTGGATGAAGTTCTTCAACTTTAGAGTGGGTTTTCTAGTTGGCGTTGCGTTTTATATGAATATCCTAGTGTAGGCGATCAATGGTGTATAAATTGTTTTTGAAAATTGATTCAGAGTTGGAGTAGTATTGCCTCAAAAATTGAATTTTTAATTCGTAAAAATAGGGGGTTCTAACATACTTTTGCCGTTCAGTGTACTCCAATTTCCCAGAACTTTCAGTAGGGAACTGCCGCCAATTGAGTTCAGCTGCTGACACTTGTGAATGGGAGAGAAATTTAGATCACAAAAAACGAAGACAAGGGCGTAAAAGTCACTAGAAAAGTCAAACAGTCAAGAAAAAATTTTGCGTAAAAAGACCAACACGTTTCCAATAATTGCTTCAAACTTCGTTCGAGATTAATTAATAAAATTCAGCCTGTCTCATTTCTCTTTCAAAAACTCAATACTTCAGAGTAAGCACCATTCATTGTAAACTAACCAACTTGTCCGCAGAGTTCACAAGGTCGCGGCTTGTTAGGTTTGAACTCCTCCCTGATAATTGTGAAATGTGGCTCATGTGTGGCTAGTCCCAGCATGATCAGGTCTGCATCTGCTCCACAGAGACAGTGGTGAGTGTTGGGATCGTGGTCCGGCTGAGCTCTCTGTCGTCGAATGTAGTCCATGATCTGCACAAGCAGCAAAGTGTCTAATTAACCAGAAAAACTGAATCTAATTTCAAAACTGTGAGTATCACCACTCACGTTGTAATGTAGATTAAAGCGCGGATTGAGACGTTTTGCCGTTCTAGTGATTTTATAATCCAGAAATTTCAGAAAAATTCAAATTCTTTCTTTGAATCCAACCTGGTAGAATATGACCATCGGGGAAGAAACAGTTCCAAACATTCAGAAACTAACGTCAAAACTGAAGCTTAATGAATTTTTTGTCAACATGGCCAACCTTGTGTTCTCCTTCTCCTGGTACTTGAGCGTCAGAGAGGACCACTTGAATCTTAGCCCAACCAGGATCTGTCTCCATTCTATCATGCACATAGTAGCGTAGACACACGGCTAGTCTGTCCATAAACTCAGTTCCCTCAAATATTTCGAACAAAACCGATTTCAATTTTAGGTTATAATGACATGGAGGAGTGTCCGGACAAATCAGTCTCAGACAAAACAGTCCCGAATAAATATCAAAACAATTGTAAACATAATTTACAAGCAATAAACAAACTTAGGATCCTTTCAATAATTGCCCCTTTTGACACTTTCCACGATTGCGCATACTATGTTAAACTGAATAGAATAAAATTCGCCTTGCTATGGCAATTAGCCGAATTGGAAAACAAAGCGAGAAGACTTTCCCACTTGAGTCGGTGAGCGCACTTTACGGCGCGTCGCCGCGATAACCGACCAGCGATTTCCGGATTACATCCTACAGCGCATGAGAGGCATGGCCGTGAACAGCGGTCCGCAAATGCGCTTCAACTTGTATTCGGCCACTAAAATGCAGGCCAAAAAATATGGTGGAGTATAGCACAGAAAGGGGCATTCTCTACTAGGTACCAAGGGGGAATTATCTACTAGGTAAAAAAAATAAGGAAAATTGTTGAAAAGATCCCAAAAATAATCTATCAGTTAAGGTTCCGAATTCTTTGTTTTTAATTGATATGAATTACGATTAAACCAAAAACTTGTTCCAACATACACAATGCGGCAAAAACTAAACTGCAATCAGCTTAATATTTGTAAAAATTAAGTACAATCATATGAATAACTTAAGAGGTTTCTTTGTTAATCGGTGTGCTCATGTTTAACCCTATATTTCATTGGGATTATTTGGTCTGAGACTATTTTGCCTGCTTTCTTGTGACTATGTTGTCTGGGACTGCTTCGTCTGAGAATATTTGCTATTCGTGACTGTTTTCTCTGGGACTGTTTTGTCTGTTCACCGAATGGATGATCAGTCAAAACTGTTGATTAAAATTTCTTTCCAATTTCGGATTAAAGCAATATTTTTGGAATTTTTGCAATGTTCAGTCTTTAAATTCTGTCTTCACTTTTGCAGCAGGCCGCAAAACTTTTCAGTTAAATATTTGTCTTACAATGGCCAAAAGTTCCAGCAATCAAAGCTTTTTTGCCATCTACTAGCTACGTTCATTGTCTTGTCATAAAATTAGCTTGAAATTCTGGCCAGGGTAAGACAAATAAGTTAACTGAAATTTTTGCGGCCTGTTGCAAAAGTAAATTTATTTGAATTACACAGGCCAAAAGTTCAAGCTAATTTTATGAAAAGACAATGAACATAGCTGCTAGATTGGATTGCAAAAAAGCTGCGAATGCTTTGCAGCCCTAGTCGCACAAAAACATTGCAATAAGACGTTAAAAAACCAAATAAAACTTTTCATTTATCAATCCATAATATTTTATATTTGCCGGATTTGTCCAACATTAATAGATTGCTCTTGTACGCCCCCATTAAACACAGGCATAACTGACTGACGTCGGGCAAGTTGCTCTCTAAGGACTGGGGAGAGGTTGACTTCGTCAGTAGCTAGCCGCAGCTTAGGGAGGCTAGCTTAAGATTTATGGGGGGGGGGGGGGAGAGTTGAAGGATCGAACCTGCAGTGTTACGGGTGGAATTATGTAGATGGGCGTGGACGAGCTGGAAGGAAGGTGAACGCGTGGGATGAGGGTGAGTGGAGTTAAACTCGGTTACAAGAAAAATCGTATTAAAAAGAAAACCTGGACTAAAATAATTGCTATAAACTTTGTATGAGCAATAAAAATAAACTTCCATTAGATTGATATCACAAGTTGCCCTGAATATTTAAATTTAAGTACCCAAGAGTATTGTGAGAATGAGTGACAACACTATTATTCATTAAAATGAAACCAACGAGGGAAAAAGACGTCAGACTCAAAGGACAGTCGAGGAAATTGCACACAAAAATTCAAGAGCTGAATCGCAGTGAGCGTGACGTCACAGGTCGCAACAAACTACCGAGGACCTAAAAACAGCAGGAACAGTCTTGAATTTCAATGCAGAGAACTGGATCGACTAGTGACCTAAAAGAAAAATATTTATGGGAAAAAGAGCCACTGATAGTCAACGAGTCGTATGACGCTACATAAGCAAACAAAAAAGAATGTCTTTAATTCGTATAACTAATGGTAGTGAAATGGAACAAAAATATAACCATGTAATAAAAAATTCTTATACGTCACATCTATTAACTCTTTAGGGCAGATAGCATTTTTAACTAACACCACAACGGTTAAAAAAAGAAAAAATTAATTACTTTATCTATGTCAATGACAGTTTATGTTGCAAAAATTAGCAGTTAGTTCAAACTACTGAAAAATTAAAACAAGCCACAATAGACTCAATGACACGCGTTATTATTGGGATTAAGAGGCGACAAAAAAGCAACAAATAATGGATAAGCTAAAATATCCACTAATAATTTTGCGAAAACAAATGGCATCGAAATCTCAAAGTCAAAATCTTTAGTTAAACGATTAACCAATGAATCAACTTCATTTTTGTATTCAACAAGAAGTCAATGGAGACTGCCATTTTTCAGACTATGAAAAAAAAGCGACAAAAACCAGAATTCCAAAAAGCAAAATTCCAAAACCAAAATTTTATGAAAACGAAGATGTCTTCGATAAAAAAACAGCCTGTCAAAAAACTAGTTTCTGATGGTAGTGAGCATCAAAAAAGAGAAAATACTAATTTAATTGAAATAAAAATTACCAAAAAGTGATTTGACTAAAAAAAAAACAAAAATTCAATTGCTTTTTCAATTTGTAAAATAACAAATACAAAATGAAATCAATATTTCAAGTAATCAAGACAACTTAATTGCACACAAAAATTCGGACAAGCCAGAATAAGCACAAAAACGTCTCTAATTTTAAAATAAAACAAACACTAAGAAATTAAGAAAAATTTTAAGCGAATTATTGTTAAAATTCAACAAAAATAATGCTTGGTAATAAAGAACCAATTTGTAATTAAAACAAGCAATAAGCTTATATTCCGTTACAAGTAAAAGCAATAAGAAACAATAATGCGCTAAAAAATGCTACAATGGCCTTAAAACCCCAAATTAGTTGAAAAACAATCAAACTAGCTTAAAATTCCCTTCAATTATCACAAACCTTTGAAACGCTATCAAAACAACCTGAAAATTACAACTATAGTCTGAGAGAACCTTTTAGAAAACATAGAAATTCCGAAAACAAAAAATAGCTGGAAAAAGCCGCACGCGAAAAAATTTGCTCGCTTAGCGGAAATTTTTTCACACTTACATTTCTCACTCTGTTTCAAAAAAAGCATGAACAAACGAACCACTCTCTCATTTCTCCGCTCTTCGCATTTGTTCACTGATTTAATTTTTTCAAACTTTATTCACTCCCTGAACTTCCGGTTTTTTTGCTCGGTCACTTATCAGAAAACCAGAAAACAGAAAACCATTCAACCACTTCGCGTCTTGAAAACAGAAAACCATTCGAGTCTTAAAAAAGACAGCACTCCAATTCTTTGAAATGTAAAAAAAGGACAGCGCATAAATAATAGCTTTTGACAGGCTGACAGCGGCTATAAAACGTAAATCAGCTAATTTCGGAAAAATTGCTCTTGAACGACAGGCGAGGCAATTTAATTCAGGGGCTGTAGCCTAGATAGATTTTTCTTTAAGGGTGCAAAAATAGTTTACCACGCCGGGATTCGAACAATTGGCCTCCCTCTCCCTAACCAGAAGCACTGACACTCGGCTATCAGGCCCTTCTTCTTCCTATGCTCCATCGATTTTATTTTAGCAGCAAGCTTTAGTTCGGAGTGAGAGCAATAGAGATCACTCAAAAATGTCACTCGAAAGCGTGAAAAAGTCACTTGAGAAGTCAAAGAAGGTTCTAGAAGAAAAGCGCAAAATGATCTTGCAAAAAATTGTATAAAAGAGACAAACACGTTTACAGTACTTGCTATGAACTTCGTTCAAGAGCAATCAAAAATAGCCCGACAAGTCTTCTTCTCGGAAATTTCAGGGCAGATAGGAGTCCAATGAAACAACTAACTTTATTATCGGATTTCATTTAGACACAAAACGAGAACTAAGAACAATTGGATCCATCCCGGATGCGGCCAAGGTCTAGAAAAGTTTCAAGACCCGCCCACTCCACCGTTTCTCCGATACATTTGAACATAACCGACTAACTACGCGCGTATTGCTCTTAAACGACCGGCTGGCTTCGTCAGTAGCCAGCCACGGTTTAGTGAGGCTAGCTTTAGCTTATTTGAAGGGGCGTGATGTGAGGGGTTGTGCTCTGGGGGGGGGGGGGTGATGGGGGGTGGGCAACGGTGGGGGGTGGGCAACGGTGGGAGGGGGGTTTTGGCTGCACGGGCCACTTACGGCCTGTGCAGGGGTGGAGATTGGGGTGAAGTGAGAGGGGGCCTGATGTGGGGGGGGGGTGTCAACCTATAAGAACCCCCCATCACACCATAAGTAGAAGTCTCAAAAACAGTTTCTGCGAGTCGCATGCTTGGAGACTAGTGAGCTGAAGGGCTCTAAAAGAACATGCCCGATTGGTGCTACTTGCTCATCCCGTTTTTGAGGACGAAAACCAAATGAGTCAGACAAAAAATCGGTCAAGCAAAAAATCGTATTAAAAAAAAGGCCGGCAGGAATAATATAATTGCAACAAACTTAGTTTGAGAGCACGTGCTGAAACAATCCATCTACATAAATGCATAGAGCTTCAAAAAAAATACAATAATGAGGTTTTTCAAATTTTAGTCCACATTTGGACTAAATTAGTATATAATCTACAAATGGGGGCACTAAACGTTATTTGACCACTTAGCTAGCTAAGCATATGATTGTCGGCCGTAGATGACGAAAAAAATAAACATAACCCACTAAACGTCGGAAGAATTGCTCTCGAACAACTAGTGGGAGCTCTAATCAATTGCAGCCTGCTTCAGTCGGGGGGGGGGATCTTAAATTGGACTAAGAATTTCAAAAGTGGGCTTCAATTAACCACATTTGCCGCCAATTGAGTTCAGCTGCTTGAAATTGTGCTTGAGAGAGAATTTTAGATCAGGCGAAACTCAAAAAGTCAAGGGCGTAAAAGTCACTCGAAAGTCAAAACGGTCAAGCAAAAATTTTGCTTAAAAAAGACACACACGTTTACAATAATTGCTTTTCTACAGAGAAATTAATTACCTGAAATTATTCAAACTTACAGGAGTGATACAGTTACTGTCAAAATGTCCTGACTTTTTCTTTTCTTCTATTACAATTCCCTTCGCCGCCAATTCTGATCTAATTTTCTCCTTTAAAGCTTTCAACTCTCCGCTCTCCTTGGAAGCTCTGAATCTTCTGGATCTTTGTTGGTTCATCTTGGCTCTTGGAGCTGGCCCGTCTATGGCCATGTAAAGCAACTTCCTAGGTCTAACAATTGCCATTAGACGGTCAATGGCCTCGAATATTCGAACCATCATTTCATCTTCATCTTTCGGAGGCGCCCTGAAATAGTACTACTTGTATTCGAGGAAACCGTCTTCTGATCTCATACAAACAAATGCTGTGCTGATTTTAAAATCAGTCATTTCTTTTCGAAATTTCAGATTTAACAAGATCTCATCATTCGAGAAGCAAAGGGTATCTTTCCATGTAGCTTTTGAAAGCCAACGGCATCTTTCCAGGCACCAGGTAGTTTGACTGTAGCTACGTGCTAAATTACAAACGGCTAATGTCAAAGATACTCTAAAAATTTCAACGAAAGCAATAAATCATTTATCACGGGCAACAAGAAACAAAAATATAATCGGAAGAAATTTGCACCATAATTTTTACAATCACACTGACGCCAAACCCAATAAAAAAGAAAACACTCAACAAAACCCAATTGAAGAAATGCGCCTATTTTTTAAAGAAAATATTTTGAATCATTCGATGGAAGAATGACCAAAACATATTAGACATAACCGACTAAGACTCAAACGACTGGCTTAGGTATGCATCAGGTGGGGAGAGCGGAGTGAGGGGACGGGGGCGTCAAGTGATGAGGAGACACCTTGAAATTATCTCCTCAAACAGTTTCGGTGAATCACACACTTGGAGACCAGCAAAGCGTAAGGCTCTAAGAGAGCTGCTCGGCCACTTAATGCCCTCCTTGTGCTACCTCTTTATCCCGTTTTTGAGGACAAAAAGTCAAATGGGTCAGACGATAGATCGGTCAAGCAAAAAATTGCATCAAGACCACCGGACTAATATAAATGCTACAAGCATCGTTTGAGAGCAATTAAACAAAACTTAAAACTAGAAGAAATTATTTCCAATCTATGCCAGAGAAAAATAGAAAACTACATTATTCAAAACAACGAAAACAGCCAGTAAAATTACACCCAATTCATTCCAAAAAATATTCCTGGTGCCTCGAAAGACCTAAGAATCTTAAATTCAGGGGTAACCTTTCCAGATCTCAGAGATGTCACTACATAATATAACTAAACAATGAAAAAAATCTTGGGCAGGTCACAAAAGAGCAGTTTCGCTGAGATTTCAATAAAATTATTCAGTGTCGTTGAACTTTTTGATCAATGTTATCATTGGACTGAAACTGACTCAAATATGAAGATCAAACTTAAAAACCATTTGCAGCTATAGCCTTCACCTTATAAGTAGAGGCATGCAGAACAATGTTGACTCTAAAAACCAATCATTTCCTTGCCTTCGTTCATAACCCTTGAACAAAACTGCGAATGAAGTAAAATAACTTTTTTACATTGAACTTTTACTAACTACTTTTTCGTAAACAAAAAAGAAGAATGATCATGAACGATTTGTCTAATTAGTGGCACTACTAAAAAGGTCAAATTTAAATTTTGGATAAAATAATCAATAAAACTCATCTCTGGCTTTTAAATGATATTGACACATTCCCCTGAACGGAAAAGTTACCACCATATCTGGAGATTTTTCTGACGACGTATTTAGTAAACTGCACAATTTTGAACAAATACAACTCTGTATCAAAGATGCTCAATAGCCTACCACAAAGCTCAATCAAAACTTCTACTGAAAAACTGAAACGTTAATGGAAAAGTTAATTGAACATAGATCTGACGAAACAAAGCCTCAATTTGAAAATACTAATCATTTCGGATGCAAAAATCTGTCTCGGATGCAAAAATCTGTTTCGGATGCAAAAATCTGTTTTCTAAAAAATGCAGCCCAGTGTAGTAAGAATTTAGGCTTTGAATCAGTCTGATTTGTCGGTTCTTGGGCCCGTCACTTCACAGCTCCGTTGATTTTCTGGAATGGGTTACAATGTCTGCAACCGCACATGAAAAACCACGAACAAGAAATTACACCTGAGTAACTCTTGATAAAGTAATTCCAGTAGATCTTACTTAATTGAGATTTGTTGAACTCGCTTTTTAATGTACATGTCTGTTTCGCAATTATGTTCAAAAGATTGCTGTATCTTGTTCGAAAGCTCTCCCTAGCCTTTTTGCGTGTTTTTGTAATTCTACATAAACCTGTTGTCTCGCTTTTGCTATTGTAATTTTCCGAATTTACTTCTATTGGTAAATCGATATTAAAATTCTCTTTGAGAAACGTCATGAAGCTCGAAACACTTTGAAATTCGTAAGATATTGAGCTCTCCCAGTCTGGTCCTTTAATTAGTGCTCCAATCATTCAAAATCTAATTTGTAGCTTTGAGCTGGACTTCCTCAAAATTCTTCAATTCAGTCTTGTTTGCACATCAGACCCGGGAAGCGTAGCTTATTACCGACACAACATAGCCCGCATATGCATTTTTGTTCTTAGATTAGACTTGGTAGAGACGTTTTGTTTCAGGAAGTAGTACGTCTTCAAGGCTTATATTCACAGCCTTTCACAAATAGATTTCCAGAATTTCTTTCATATTACCACACCTAAATCTTTAATCAATTTTTGACTCAAGTTTTTGCGTTGAGCGTAGAATCAAAGCTATTTTCTTTTTTAATAGGTAAAAAGTAACGTTTGTTCTTATTTATTTTCATCATGTGTTTGTACCATTTTTCTGTCAATATCGACTTGGAGTTTTGCAGAAACGGTTGTGACGAGTTTATAATTATCAGCGTAGCCAAATGGTTCACACTGTTCCACTTTCTGGGGCATGTCCAGAGAACAATTAGACCAAAATGTTTCTTGATCAAATTTTTTTGATCAAACCGAAGTGCTCCAAAATTTTCAGTTCCCTATAACTTTAACCGATAATTTGTTTTTTTTGGAGCGGGGGGGGGGGGGGCAATTATGTAATTTCTAAAAACATTTGGTGGTTAGGAAAACAATAAAAACAGGTGAACTTTGCGAAAAGCCATGACATCAAATTCCAAATTAAAAATGACTCCCGGAAAGAAACAATATTGACTATTGTTTGACATCAAACTCAAAAATTGAACTTAAATAAATTGAAATAAATTGATCCACATTTGAATTCGAATATTTTGATGGTGCACGAAACACAGAACTAAACAAAGCTACAGACATTTTGTACGTAAGACTTCTAATTTTCAAACAGGAATGTTTCTATTCTGCATTTAGACAGTTTAAGGTTTAGCAAAAAATATCTTAATAAAAATAAGAAAACTTAACTCAGAAGTGAACGAAGAGAATCATCAGAAATTTGCATACATTGCTGTACTAAATATTCTGAATACTTTTCTTCATACGCAAAAAAAGATATCGAATTGGAATAACTGATAGAATTCGGAGGTCACATTTCCAATCAGTAGTAGTAGTTAAGTGCTTAGGGCTAGGCTCAAGAGTTTTCACCCACAAAACACAGTCAATAGAGTTTATTTCGGTCTAACTTTGCTCATTATATTGCAATGATCACATCTGAAAGTATTCCCCCATGCGCATTTGTTTTCTTCGTAGCAAGTTCTTTCGTAAAACTGTTGATAAATCTTTTGTACAGTTTTCTTGAGAGTAGGACCATAATATTTGTATTATAATTGTATAATACTTGTTACAAAAGGTCTTCTGAAGAAATTCTCATCGGCTTTTTTATAGCCGCAATTTGGAGATCTTGAGCTAACCTCTAGTTTCTTGGCGCGTCAATTCAATTGAGTCAGATTGATCCTGGATTCATATCGTAGGCAACTCTTATCAATGAAAGTAAGTAGAGTAAATCAAGCATTTCCATAAAACGACTTAGGGGCAGTAAATTTACTTTTAACGAACTGTGTTTATAATCTTCACCAGAACAATGAATATATTTGGTGGCCAGTTTTTGGACCTTTTCGATATCATGCATATTGGATCTAGACGGCATCCATGCTTGTGACGCAAAAGTTATGACTGGTATTACGTAGCCAACATACGCATTGAGTTCCGAGCTTAGATTACAAGACGGCGAGAGAGTACATTTGATTCGATAGGCTTTGATTGCTTTTGTCGTTCTCTGTTTTGCATTCCAGCTCAAAAGTTTCTTGACCCCCAGATCTAAAGCACGTTGTTGTCTACATGGAACTTTTAATGATCTGTTTAAAGTTGCGGATACTTCGCCTCTGAAATTAAGAACATGAGTCTCTTTGATATTTGGTTCCATCTGGTTTTCATGTAACCAATTTTTGATGTTTAGTATGGCGTGGTTCATTTCTATTTGATTTTTTACGATTGCCTTAAAGTCATCTGCATATCCGAAACTAGTGGTAGCTGGACCTGATGGAAGGTCAGTGATGAACAATAAAAAGAAGAGCGGCCCAAGGATTGAGTCTTGAGGCACACCGCTAGTTACTGGTCAGTTACTTGAGACTCGGTTATTGAATGTCACACACTTTGTTGACGATCACTTAGACAAGATTGAATTAGAGAGAACAACTTTTCACTAATGCCGAAGTTTCGCGATTTACTAAGAATTACGTTGTGGTGAACAAAGTAAAAGGCCTCAGAGAAGTCTAAGTAAAGAACTACTAAGGTATAAGTTCCAACTTGATCGTTAAGTTCGTAGATGGTGTCAAGAAAAACAAGAAGTTATAATGTTGCGGATCGGTGCTTGCAGAAGTCAAACAAATTTTCTTGCAACCTGTCCTTAATTTTATTCGTATTACGATTCAAAGACGAACTTTTCGAACATTTTCAAGCAGCAACATAAACTCAACTCGAATGCCTCAACTCAACGTCAACGAGACGTCTTGTGAAAATTGAAAGAAGAGAAAATTTCGAATGTTGTCTACATCGAATTCAGCATCCTCTGTTTTTGTAAAACATGGCTAAATGAAAATATCGAAATCTCCGAATTGTTGTTATATGACTACTCTATTAATCGAGCAGACGAGAAACAACGAGAAGAACATGCATGCTGGTAATCACATTGCTGTCAAAAAATACCCGAATTATCAGATGACCAACCTGATTCTTGGATTGCATGCACTGTGAAGCTGCAAACGACTGATATCATATTCTATTATTTCTGCAACCCGGCAAAACAGTAATTTTAGATATCTCGCCGAAGATTTGAAACTTCTTTTGAAGACTGCTGAAAAACAAACCCGTTATTGTTTGTGGTGACCACGATTTTCTGGAAACTAACTGGCTCATCTGGTTACATCTGAATAACTCTTGATAAAGTAATTCCAGTAAATAGTAGTTATTTGAGATTTGTTGAACTCGCTTTTTAATGTACATGTCTGTTTCGCAATTATGTTCTACAGATTGCTGTATCTTGTTCGAAAGCTCTCCCTAGCCTTTTTTGTGCGTTTTTGTAGTTCTATATAAACCTGTTGTCTCGCTTTTGCCATTGTAATTTTCTGAATTTACTACTATTGGTAGATCGATATTAAAATTCCTGGAGAAACGTCATGAAGCTCGAAACACATTGAAATTGGTGAGATCTTGAGCTCTCCCAGTCTGGTCTTTTAATTAGTGCTCCAATCATTCAAAATCTAATTTGTAGCTTTGATCTGGACTTCAAGATTCTTCAATTCAGTCTTGTTTGCAAATCAGACCCGGAAAGTGTAGCTTAATACCGAAACAGCAAAGCCCACATATGCATTTATTTTTTTTTCACAATAGACTTGTTAGAGCCGTTTTCTTTTAGGAAGTAGTAGGTTTTTCAGGCCTTTATGCACAGCTTTTCAAATTAGACTTCACGGTGAGCTTGGTTGACATTACCATACATAAATCTTTCTGATCATTTCTTATTCAAGTTGTTTGCCGTTCAGCGTAAAATCATTGTTGTTTTCCTTAATCGGTAAAAGTTAACATTTGTTCAATTATTTTCATCTTGTTGTCTTTGCGCCATTTCTGTATTCTGTCAAAATCGACTTGGAGTTTTGCTCGATCGGTTGTGACAAGTTTAAAATCATCATCGTAGCCAAATGGTTCGCACTGTTCTACTTTCTGGGGCATGTCCACAGAAGAATTAGACCAAAGTGTTTCTTGATCAATTAGCTTCAAAATTTTCAATTGCCTATAACTTTAATCGACCATTTGTTTTTGGGGGACGACATATCAGTTATTTGGTGGTCAGGAAACGACAAAAAAAAACAGGAGAACTATGCGAAAAACCATGACACAAAATTCCAAATGTAAAATTGACTCCAGAGGGAAGGAAACAATTGACCATTGTTTAACAACTCAAAATTGTAACTTACACTCAATTGATCCACCTTTGAATTCAGATCATCTTTTGATGGTGCACGAAACAAAGAACTGAACAAGGCTAAAGACATTTTGAATGTACCACTTAACTTTACTTTAGGAACGTTTTTATTCCGCATTTAGACAGTTTTAAGTTCAGTAAAGATCTCTATATCAATGTATTTGAATACATTGATATAAATCAGAAACTTTCATACACTTATGTACGGAATTTACGGAAATTTTGAGTAATATTCTTCATTATACACAAAAACATCGATTTGGAATAAATGCTAGAATTTTGGATGTCATAATTTCAGTCAGTGTTTTCAGCAAACTCAATTGCCAAAAAACACAGCCTTCAAAGAAAACCAATCGTTGAACAAGCGCAGACAATTGTCAGATGCAGGTGTTTCAAGAAAGAAATTGGAAATCTTGAGCAGTTAATGATGTCAAAAGGCATTTCTCCAATGACTCTCCTCAGCTAGCGGCCTGACTAGGATTCCTGAACCTTCTTCATCTGAATGCGAGAGCTCTTCTGAGTATTGAGCAAAATGCGAATGCTGTCTACATCGAGTTCAACTTCCTCTGTGAAACAGGGTTAAATGAAAACATCAAAAGCTCTGAATTTAATGATTGCTCAGATAAGTATTATCCGAGCAGATAGGCCGAGAACATGGATGGTGGTAGTCTCATTGCAGTCAAAAACACTCGCGTGAGGAACAATCAGCTGATCTCCCTTATTCTTTCATTGCATACACTGTGAAGCTGCAAACGATTGATATAATAATCTTGTAATTCTACAACCCGGCGCAACAGTAATTTTAGGTATCTCGAAGATTTCAAACTTTTGAAGACAGCCGAAAAACAAATCTGCTATTGTTGTGGTGACCGTGATTTTCCTGAAACTAACTGGCTCACCTTGATCAGTACAGATCTCTATGAAGGAGAGGTCTTAGCGACCTTCGAAGAATACCTCTTTTGTCAAGCCATCATAATTCATACTTCGAAGAACAACATTCTCAACGTGAGTTTCCACAAAACCGGCTCAGTGCGTGCAAGCGTAGATTACACTTTCGTAGTTTATGATTGCTCGGATTGTGAACCGATTCATCTCTGTCGGAAGTCTCATTTAAGAGCGAAACCAATACTTGTCTTTCACAGCTTTGGATGTGCTGATGACATCGACAAAAATCTATTGTCAAACTTTCTTGAACCGAAATGCTTTACAAACAATGAGAACACAGGTGATCACTTCTATGACTTTCTCTCGTCTTTCATAAAAAAATTTGTTCCGTTGCGAACGAAACACCGTCAGTCCCTCATACCCTGAATCACATCCTTCACGATAAACATCATGAAAAGACTGAAAACCCAAAAAGGTCGTCTACAAAGAAGACCAAATAGTTATCGGAGACGGATAGTCTCGAAGCTCGAGAATGGAGTGCCGGATTCTTGTGAAAAGACAAAGAAGATAGCAAGAAAAACTCAAGTCCATTATGCAAGCGCGTAACACAGCCCATTTCCAAACAACTTAAAAGCTTCAACAAATCTTCAAGCTTGTCCCAATTCATGTTAGAGGTGTTCTGAAATCCACTGGAAAGTAAACAAGTTGAATGAATTCTTTCACTCAGTCTTTACTCCAAAACCAGATTTCAGTATTGAAGACATTCAAACTGAGAATCCAACATTAACAAGTTTCTGTGTCTCCAAAATACAGAACTTTTTCACTTCAACATAGTTAGCAGTCTTCTAAAAATGTATGTACTCTAATCTCTACCAATACTTTGTGAAATTTATTTGCAAACAGCACGCTTTTGTAAAAAGAAAATCAGTTTGGACAAACATGCTGAAATTCTCCATCAAGTCTACGATGCGGTTGACAGTGATAGCAAACATGAAATTGTAACTGTTTACACAGATTTTTCCAAAGTATTTGATAGAGTTCCTCGCCCAGAACTTCTGAAGAAGGTTGCCAGTATTGTTGTTGGTGGTTGTCTAATGGAAGTTCTCTTTGACTATCTCACATACAGAAAGCAGTGCGTAGGAGTGGACAATGTGTGCTCAGAAACTTTAGATATTACGAGTGGCGTACAGCAGGACTCTCCTCGGTCCCTTCCTATTATGCATGCATTTTTGTCAACGATCTCCCCGAAGCGCTTGTTTTCAGAGAACCCCTTCTTTTTTGAACGATTTCAAACTGCTGTCAATAGGAAAAGCCTTCTGGAACTTTCAAGCTGATCTACACGCAGTAGAGAAATGGGTGACTCGGAACAAAATTGACACCGCCATAGACATATGTGCACAGGTTGAGTTTCAGGGAGATCAATCTGAGTTGAAGCTTCGGGGTAAAAGACTTAGAAGGACTTAGGAGTTACCGTCAACAAAGACCTTTCATGGAGACCTCATGTGAATTTCAGAATTCGGAAGGCCAATCGAGTTCTGTACATGCAACGCAGGAGTTTGCACTCTGGCGTGAGAATGGGAGTTAGGCTTGGTTTGTGCAAATTGCTTTTACTGCCAGTTCTTTATGGCTTCAGCTGTGTGTCATCGTCCATAAAAGACCTCACTGAGATCGAGCGTTTCCAAAGAAAAGTTGTAAAATGGATCACTGGGGTCAGAGATACCAGCTACATCAATCAGTTGAGACTCTTGAACATTCTTCCGTTGCCGGTGTTTATCCAACTCATGGATGTTTTACTTCTTGTGAAACTGGTCGATGACGAAAATTCTGATCTGATACTACATGACGTTATAGACGATGACTGTCGACAACATGAAGTTTTCAAACTGCCGAACAGACGCACTGATAAGTGATAAAATTATTTTTTGTTCTGAACTTGCAGAATAGTAAATCGACTCGCGAAGCACCCTGATGGTCGTCAATCTGCAGGACTGAAAAATCGAATTCTGGATATCATGTCTCATCTTTAAAGGGCCGTGTACACCATCCGGCATCGATGGATGTAGGTCGAGAAATAGGGCATGATGAGTAGCACTTAGTAGCCGGATGCTGCACTCCAAGCTGTTCCCCTCCAGACAGTGTAAAGACGGCCCAGTCACAAAAATAAATAACAAGTGGAGAGGAAAGCACCTATATATATATAGCACACATAGGGAAATAGAATGGAAGGATTAAAATAAAAATGGAACATCAAGGAATAAGCAAATGAAAAAGGATAAGCAGCCAAACACTCAGTGCAGCCTTCCCTCCTCCACGACGGCGCTAATCGAAGTCTCACTGAGAACACGAGGCTTGAGGGCACGACATCCCCTCAAGCAGAGAACGCAGCTCCTCAGAAGTGCGAAGCTGATTTTCGTTCGGATGTAGCTTATAGTGTCGGCGTACGGCTCTCCGCGTTTTTCGCTGATCTTGGTTGCGAGTTGTTTCATAACGCGCGATGCTGATGGGCCTGCACCACCCGAACAAGCAAAAACCAGTGCATTGAAGCTGCTGTGTTCGGTTTCGCGGATTCGCTCTTCGTACTTATTTCGCTTGATGCTCTCGTGATATTTGTATGCATCTTTTATGGTCTTAGGGCAGCTCTTCGCATGAGGGTTGAAAATCTTCACATCGAAGAAAGTGCGATTAAAGCGGGAGCCCCACAGACCGTTTGCCTTGATGTCCAGTCGAGCGTCATCATCAGTGGTGGTGGAATTACTCGAGAAGATTTCTCCATCGAGCGACTGAAGTTTTGGCTCTATCTGTACATCGTGGCAAACGTCATCCATCAGGTTTGCAAACACATCTCTAATTTCGTTGTGTCGTAGGTGCGTATAACCACCTTTAGCGCAATGGAGGGCATGGGTGAGGCTGAATTCTTTCCCGCATGGGCATATGGCTGGCGTGTTCTTCGCTTCCCAGGTGTAGCGAAGTGCTATTCCATCACGGAACTCAGTCTTCGTGAGGTCAAAACCATGTTTTGACAACGGAAGCGCGTTAAGCCAGCTTGATGCTCCTTTCTCCGAGGCCAGCTGGATGGTATACTTCATTTCTGGTAGATTGTTTTCGATTCTGGATTTTTTCGAGATGAGTTCACGTTGATTGTCTGCTTTCTGTCTGAGGCTGATCTTGGTTTGTTCTACTTCACATTGTTGAATATTATTGAATGACGCCAATGGTCTTGAGAGTTCAATTGATTGCTCAAGATTTTTGTGAAGATCTTGTGGGAGGGCGATGTTAAGCCCACCCATTCTGAGAGGGAGAGAAAAAAGTTCTCTTTCCTCTTGGATTACTTCTTTGCCGACGATGTTCGGTATGACTCGGCCAAGCCGCTCCTCCACCTTGTCCAGAACCCCGTCCATGGAAGGTGTAGTACGCGAGAGGAAGCTCAACTTCTGTTGAACCCCCTTCGTCAAACATGCATAGGCATTCTGGGGAGAGGTGAGAGCAAATTGACCAAGTCTGTCTAAACTTTTTGTGTATTTAGTTTCTGCATCTTTCAGGAAATTTTTACTGGCCTCAGAGCTTCCGATAACTGATCCCAGGACTCGAGCGCCCTGCGTGATTTCCACATTTGTGCCTGCAAACACAGTTGACGCTTGGCGCTCGCCTCCTGGCTTAATTATCAACTGACACTTCGGAGCATTGACAAGATATCCATACTTGGGACCAAGCTCAGTGAGCTTGTCGAAGAGTACCCTGATATCTTTTAGCTTACCAACGACGCTACCATCATCAGCATACCATTTTTGTGTCAAAGAGTCATTATGAAGTCTTGTTATTAGGGGTAGGATTGCGATTCCATACATTGCCATCGCAAGGTGATCGCCTTGTGTCGTACCTTCCTGAGACAGTATGGTCGACTTACCGATGTAGAGATGAGACGGGTGGCTATAGGAATTCTGTAAGGCAACATGCAAAGATGGGCATAAGGCTTTCACGTTCTCTAATGCTGTTCGTCTATTGAGCACGTTAAAAGCGTTTTTGGCATCAATTAGAAGAATTGCTTCGTTTTCGGGATCATCAAAACTGTGGCGAAGCGAATGTATGGCATGTTCTATGCCACATTTCTGGCCCAGGCACAGTTGCATGTTTCCACCGAGGGATGTTAGATCTTGCCTGATGCAGTCGACGATTATGCGTCCGGTGATGCGACGCATTACTTCACCAATACCAATAGGTCTCACACCTGGACATTTATCCAGAGCCACTAGTCGACAACCATTGTATGTAATCAAATCATCCGGTGGTATTATGGACGTGGCCAGCCTCTTAGCAAACTTGGCAACAAGCTTGCACAGGTTCGTGGAGGTTTGCCCGAAAGCAGAAAGTAGTCTACGCCAGTCATCGGCATCGAGACCTGAAGGCCCGGCACTGCCATGAGTGTTCATTGCATGCTTTCGGACGAGCCTGGCATTGATTTTGTCGAAGACAGCGGGGTGGTAAGGAAGCGTGCGTGGATGTTCGCTCTGAATGCAGTTGGGCTCCAAGGGTTGACCTTCAGGATGTTTGTCGCGTAAAATCTCGAGGACCGGTCTACCGTCTATGAGATCGGTAGGTGCGAGCACGCCGCCTTTGTGCTCATCCGAAAGAACGCGAATAGCATTACTGATCTTACCACGAGACATGAAATCGTTGAACATCTTGAGGTCAGAGTGCTGCTGTTTGTTCCTTGAATTCATTCTCATTTGGATTGCCTTCGCTTCACAGAACAGTTCTGAGAAGTTGCAGCTGTACCATGCTTGCAGTCTACGCTTGATGGTCTTATTGTTCGATCCATCGTCCGTATTCTTTGTTCGACTGAGGGTTATATCGGATCTATCCGTGTTTACGGCAATCGGGGAGAGGACACTGTGAAGGGCTTCGGCGAACTGTTCCCCTGTCTTGTTCTTACCGAGCGTGAAGAACGAGGGCTTCCAAGTGACGACCTCGCGGTATATTTCGCGCACTGTTACCGCGTGATGAGGCTGGAAGTGGTCCCAAAAATTATTCGATGCTGCGGCGACGGAACGTTCGGGGGCGTGCGATGTTGCAGGATCTATGAGTGCAGTGTCGGGAACGGTCAAAGCGTTGTGTGGTGCCGGCGTTGCGATTGCTGTTTCGGTGGCTGCGGTAATCTCAGAGCAGTTTTTGCAGCTGAAGTCTTCGGTCCAATCTTTCGCTGCGGCTAGACCACTGCATTTCACGTGCAAATATTTGTGGAAATTTGTGCAAATATTTCTGGATATCATGTGGAAATTTATCAATGAATTTTTTTTCAGAAACCAACATCTGCACGGGTCAAATAGCTTGCGATAATAACAAATGCAGAAACAACAGGACATTGTTTTAATGATGCCAATAGGGATAAAGTCCCCTCAGCTACGAGCTGAAAATCCACAACAACAATTTACTGAAATAGAATGAGAGGAAACGAATCAAACTTAAAAAACAGTCGGTTGATTCGAAACCCAATGAACAAAACTAATTTAAAAAATTGATTCAAATATCGAATTGAGGCTTTGTTATTTGGACGTACTTGTCTTCAGGGTGGCAACATGGATGTATAATTCCGTTCATATCCAAATACAGGTTGTCAAACTCCGTGTTGTTTGGATTGGCCTCGCGAATGTCAACTGGGATTCTTTCTCCTTTCGCATTACGAGGCTAAAATGTAAAGGCGCGAACAATAAAAAAACGAGGATGTCAATTTGTGACGTGAATACATCACAGATTACCTTTTCCTCAACACAGTCAACAATTAGAGATGGATATTTTCGTGAAAGCCATCTGAAAAACGCTGGGACTCCCATCCAGTGAACTGAAAAATACATATATATATTTAATTTAGATCTATTCTTTTAACCCCCCTCCCGTTTTTAATGCCCCCAATGACAAATTATGTGGTTATAGAGCACATTACGATATAAATAATAGCACGTGAGTCTGGGTGCGTAAAAGTTTTATGTCCATCAAGCTGAGGGGGGAGGGGGAGGACAGATTACAGACTTTAATTTTACACTTTAGTAGTAGTAGTAAAAGACTCAATTCCCAAACAGGAGTGAAGGGATCATTTAGTCCAGGCATCAAGAGAAAATGAGCGGGACAATTTTTACAAAAACAGTTTACAAAATAAGAACAAGAGATATCAATACTAAAATGAGTAAGTTTTTCAACTAGAAAAATATCTACTTTAGTACGAAGTATACCCAGCGGCATATCGAATTTAATAACATTTAGCTTTAGCAGTTCATTTGCACATCTGGAGGACCTGACAAAAAAAGAAACATAGCTGGCAGATTGCCAGAAAATAGCCGCAATAGATTCGTAGATCGGCAGTCTAAAAAAACAGTAAAAAAGACAGACCAAAAAAATTCGTCTTTTCATTGAAGGCTGATCTGTTATATTTTGATTAAAAATCTGTATAAGTTATTGCTGCCTCTATTAGCTGATCTCAAATAACCTTCATTTAGAGTGATACACACCCATTTGACCTTATCTCTTTGAATTAAAGTAAATAAAAGTCAATTTCAAAGTGAGGAAGTCATTTTTGAGAGTGAGGTAAGTCAAGTGTGACCAAAAATTTAATCACGCGCATGAACAAAAAAACTCGCTCCACTAACAGCTAAAAAATGAAGTCACACATGCAATTCAGTTGAAATTGCATGAACGAATGAACAAAAAGTGGCTGTGACGTCATATGGTCGTAACAAAAATCATGACGACGAAATAAAAAAAAAACCAAGAGAAGGCCAATAATAGCCTCAGCTATCGCTGTGCGGCTATTAATAAAAAA
Source organism: Convolutriloba macropyga (assembly GCF_964194025.1). Lineage (NCBI taxonomy): Eukaryota > Metazoa > Xenacoelomorpha > Acoela > Convolutidae > Convolutriloba > Convolutriloba macropyga. The sequence goes on along the minus strand of NC_134480.1, from coordinate 29,792,716 downwards.
GGTTGGTCAATTTAAAACTTTCTTACGAACGTTTTCGAACTCTGAGTTCATCGTCAGGTTATAAACAATACAAAATGCTAAAATGAAAAGCCAGAAAATAAAATGCAAATCACTAAAATCAATCATTCAAGGAATTTTTACATATCTACAATCGTATCTACAGAACATTTACATCTGAGTAAATCAGATTCTATTTCAAATGCAATGAAAGTTGGTACCGTCAGAAAGACGGGTTGGCAATGGGTGCATCCCTGGCGATGATTTTGGCAAACCTTTGGATGAAATCGTGGGAGCCACAACTGAAGTTACAGACACCTAAATGTAAAACCAACACACAATCTAGCAATCTCCAATTCAACCGGAGGGGAACATTTTTTGCACATGGTATCAAAAACCATCAGATACTGGAACAATTCTGAACTATGATAGCTGTGCACCCCTACAACATAAGAAAAGCATAATACAGGGAACAATACACCGCCTGTTCCGATCCACCAGCAATTGGGAAGCGTTCCATGAAGCATTGAAAAAAAAGTGAAGAAATTTGGGAACGTAATCAATATCCTAGGCATTGGGTAGGGAATCTCGTCAAGGATACAATTAACCAGCTGCAAATGAAAGAACAAAGAAAAGGACATAGATGTAACGCGGGTGTAGCCTTAAAACAACAGGAAATTACTGAGAAACAACAATTTGTATTACAGTACAGAGGCAACATCTCTAATGAATTTGTAAAGAAGTTGAACAAAATTCATCCTGTACAGACGATTTTCACCAATCGGAAACTTATGAGCTGTTTATCTAGCCTCAAGTCTAGCTTTGATAAGGATCTCAAATCCCACGTGGTTTATGAACTCACTTGTAATGGATGCAAATCCATCTATGTAGGGCAGACATGCCGACATATTACCACAAGGGTTGCAGAGCATGCCAAGGCGGACTCACCGATGGGAGTACATGCAGTCGAGTGCAACGGTGATAAAAAAAGCTTTCCAGTGGAAGATATTAAACCAATGCAGCAACCAATCTAAGTTAATGACACTAGAGGCGCTCTATATAAAAACATTGAAACCAGCCATCAACACGCGCGACGAATACCGAACACGAGAATTGACACTGAAAGTTTAGTTTGGAGATAAAAATCCAATTTGAAAGACACGATAAGAAACAAAGATTTCAACTTTATAATTGAACAAAACCAAAGTAAGTTTAAAGCAATATATGTAGCTTTTTTAATAAAAAACATGTCGATATGCATCTGCTACTTCAAGTCGAAAATGTTTTTTTACTCAGATGTAAATGTTTTGAAGATACGATTGTAGATATGTAAAAATTTGGTTTAAATTGCCTTGAATGATTGATTTTAGTGATTTGCATTTTTTTTCTGGCTTTTCATTTTAGCAATTTGTATTGTTTATAACCTGACGATACTCAGAGTTCGTAAACGTTCGTAAGAAAATTTTCAAATAAAAATCCTTTTTTAAATCCTAAAAAGTTATATTCAGAGCAAAACTTCTGCGTTTTAGGCACACTAAACAGTCCAAGAGTCGATGACCTTGTGTTGAAAAAACTATTTTGTATTTCACTCTCAACCTCCGCTTGTTTATTGATCATTTTCCAAAGCAGCTCCATATCTGACTGAATTTTCTGGCAGCAAACTGGTAAGAAAGAAAGTCTCTGAAGTGCAGAAACATAGTCGCGATCAGAAACAATCCATCTAAAAACTCTTGATTGAAATTTCTCCAGCTTACGCATATAGGTTACGGAAGTTTGCCGTACAGAACAACCGTAAAGAAGGATGGAGAGGACGATGTTTTGATACAATAAAAGTTTCCTCCTTGCTGAGATCGTGAAAGGCACGGTTCACTTTGAAAGAGAAAATCCTTTTGCAATTAGCTAATTTTGTATCAATGTGACGTTGCCAGCTCAAATTACTCGATATGGTTAAGCCAAGGTCTTCAATATGGTCAATACAATCCGGTGCTGTCTCACCAAGTTTTATTACTTGCGAACGGTCAAAATTGAAAGGTAAAATTTTACATTTAGATGGATGAAAGCTCAAGCAATTTAAAACTGACCACTGCTGTAAAGCGTTAAGGCCTTGTTGTATAAGTTGTGACTCGCAGCATGTGAAAATTTTCAAATCATCAGCGTACCGAAAATAAGATCCATGTGAGATTACACTTGGCATATCACTGATACATAACAGAAACCGAAGAGGTATAAGGACACTGCCTTGTGGTACACCAGACGTCACATTCCAGAAAGGAGAGAAAGTGTTATTCACTTTAATGCACTGAAAACGATCAGAAAGATAAGACTCAAAAAGCTACTTTAACATTAGTAGCAGTACGCTTGCCAATTTAAATATCTCTAACTGACAACACTTTTAGGGTCAACTTCTTTTATTCATGATTGCAATACATGTTATATGATTGACAAATAAAGGATTGCACTATTATTGTGATTTCATTTCTCAGCTATTACTTAAGGGATTTTTTGGTCCTAACGCATTGTCCTTCTATTTCTGCATGTTCGAAAATCACATGCTAATAGCCAAGTGCAAAAGTTGATCTCTCAATAGTTTCTTCCGAAATATTTCTGAATGATAGAAAAACCTCGTCTCTTCAGTCCAGTTTGATTTAGGATATCGAAACTTTTTCTTGTTTTGTTCATTAGCCTACACGTCTTGAAGATGAACTCACCCCGCGACTTTTTGTTTCTAGATTTTATTGATTTGAACGTTTTTCTATTCCGGTTAGTGAGCGGAGCTTCGGGAGGTAGTTTTGAGGTAGTGGTTGTTTGTGTTCAGATGGATGTTGGAGAGAAGTATATCTTTCATCTGTATAAACATCGGTATTGGAAAGAAATTGAGTTTCCCTCTTGATGAGATTGTGAAAGTCACGTTTCGCTTTATGAAAGAGAAAATCGTATTGCATTTAGTTAATTTTGCATCAATGTGACGCTGTCAGCTCAATTTACTCGATATGGTGAGGCCAAGGTCTTCAATATAGTCAATTAAACCCAGTGCTGTCTCACCAAGTTTTAATACTTGCGAACGGTCAAAATTGAAAGGTAAAAATTTACATTTAGATGGACGAAAGCTCAAGCAATTTAAAACTGACCACTGCTCTAAAGCGTTAAGGCCTTGTTGTACTAGTTGCGATTCGCAGCTTGTGAAAAATATTCAAATCATCAGCGTAAAGAAAAAACAATCCATGTGAGATTACATTTGGCATATCATTGATAAATAACAGAAAAAGAAATGGTCCAAGGACACTGCCTTGTGGTACACCAGTTTTCACTTTCCAGAAAGGAGAGAAAGTGTCATTCACTTTGACGCACTGTAAACGATCAGAAGGATAAGACTCAAAAATCTACTTTAACAATAGTAGCAGTACGTTTGTCAATTTAAGTATCTCTAACTGACAACAGTTTTAAGGTCAACTTCCATTATCCATGGTTGCAATAGATGTTATATGATTGACAAAAAAGGCACTGCTCTATTGTTGTGTTTTCCATTCTCAGCTATTGCTGAAGGGTTTTTTTAGTCCTAAGACATTGTCCCTCAATTTCTGCATGTTCGACAATAACAAGCTAATAGCCAGGCACAAGGATTGATCTCCGAATAGTTTCTTCCGAAATAATTCTGAATGATCGACAAAACTCGTCTCTTCAGTCCAGTTTGATTTAGGATATCGAAACTGTTTTTTGTCTTGTTCAATAGCCCACACGTCTTGAAGATGAATTCACCCCGCGAAATTTCATTTCCAGGTATTGCTGTTTGAACATTTTTCTATTCCGAGAGGTGAGCGGTGTTTCTGGAGATAATTTTGAGGTACTGGTTGTTTGTGTTCAGATGGATTTTGGAGAGAATTATATCCTTCATCTGAATAAACATCGGTATTGGAAAAAATTGAGTTTCCTCCTTGCTGAGATCGTGAAAGGCACGTTTGGTTTTATGAAAAAGAAAATCCTTTTGCATTTATCTAATTTTGTATCAATTTGACGCTGCCAGCTCAAATTACTCGATATGGTGAAGCCAAGGTCTTCAAAAAAGTCAAAATGATCCAGTGATGTCTCACCAAGTTTTAGTACTTGCGAACGGTCAAAACTTAAAAGTAAAATTTTACATTTAGACGGATAAAAGCCCAAGCAATATAAACTGACCACTGCTGAAAGGCGTTAAGGTCTTGCTGTGCAAGTTGCGACTTGCAGCATGTGAAAAATATTCAAATCATCAGCGTATAGAAAATACAATCCATGTGAGATTACATTTGGCATATCATTGATAAATAACAGAAATAGAAATGGTCCCAGGACACTGCCTTGTGGTACACCAGATGTCACATTCCAAAAAGGAGAGGAAGTGTCATTCACTTTGACGCACTGTAAACAATCAGAAAGATAAGACTCAAAAAGCTACTTTAACATTAGTCGCTTTCCTTGTCAATTTAAGTATCTCTAACTGACAACACTACTAAGGTCAACTTCTTTTATCTATGGTTGCAATAGATATTATATGATTGACAAAAAAAGGCATTGCTCTATTGTTGTGGTTTCAATTCTCAGCTATTGCTGAAGGGTTTTTTAAGTCCTAAGACCTTGTCCCTCTATTTCTGCATGTTCGACAATCACATGCTAATAGCCAGGTACAAGGATTGATCTCCGAATAGTTTCTTCCGAAATAATTCTGAATGATCGAAAAAACTCGTCTCTTCAGTCCAGTTTGATTTAGGATATCAAAACTGTTTCTTGTCTTGTTCATTAGCCCACACGTCTTGAAGATGAATTCACGTTGCAACTTTTCAGTTTTAGATTTCGCTGTTTGAAATTTTCTATTCCGAGTGAAGAGCGGAGTTTCTTGAGGTAGTTTTGAGGTACTGGTTGTTTGTGCTCAGATGGATGTCGGGGAGAACTATATTCTTCATCTGTATAAACATCGGTATTGGAAAAAAAATTGAGTGTCCTCCTTGCTGAGATTGTGAAAAGCACTTTTCGTTTTACGAAATAGAGTATCCTTTTGAATTCAACTGATTTTGTATCAATGTGACGCTGCCAGCTCAAATTATTCAATATGGTGAAGCCAAGGTCTTCAAAGTAGTCAATATAATCCAGTGCTGTCTCACCAAGTTTTTATACTTGCGAACGGTCAAAATAGAAAGGCAAAACTTTACATTTAGACGGATGAAAGCCGAAGCAATTTAAAACTGACCACTGCTGTAAGGCGTTAAGGTCTTGTTGCACTAGTTGCGAATCGCAGCATGTGAAAAATATTCATATCATCAGCGTATAGAAAATACCATCCATGTGAGATTACATTTGGCATATCATTGATAAATAACAGAAATAGAAATGGTCCAAGGACACTGCCTTGTGGTACACCAGATGTCACATTCAAAAAGGAGAGGAAGTGTCATTCAATTTGACGCACTGTAAACAATCAGAAAGATAAGACTCAAAAACCTACTTTAACATTAGTAGCAGTACGCTTGTCAATATAAGTATTTCTAACTGACAGCATTTTTAAAGTCAATTTCTTTTATCCATGGTTGCAATAGATGTTATTTGATTGACAAAAAAAGGCATTGCTCTATTGTTGTGGTTTCAATACTCAGCTATTGCTGAAGGGTTTTTTTAGACCTAAGACCTTGTCCCTCTATTCCTGCATGCTCGACTATCACAAGCTAATAGCCAGGCACAAGGATTGATCTCCGAATAGTTTCTTTGGAAATAATTCTGAATGATCGACAAAACTTGTCTCTTCAGTCCAGTTTGATTTAGGATATCGAAACTGTTTCCTGTCTTGTTCACTAGCCCACATGTCTTGAAGATGAATTCACCCCTCGACTTTTCAGTTCTAAATTTTGCTTATTTGAACAATTTTCTATTCCGACTGGTGAGTGGAGTTTCTGGAGGTAGTTTTGAGGTACTGGTTGTTTGTGTTCAGATGGATGTAGGAGAAAAGTATATCATTTATCTGTATAATTATCGGTATTCGAAAAAATTGAGTTTTCTCCTTGCTGCGATCGTGAAAGGCACGTTTCGCTTTATATAATAGAAAATCTTTTTGTATTTATCTAATTTTGTATCAATGTGATGCTGCCAGCTCAAATTACTCGATATGGTGAAGCCAAGGTCTTCAAAAAAGTCAATATGATCCAGTGCTGTCTCAACAAGTTTTAGTACTTGCGAACGGTCAAAGCTTAACAGTAAAATTTTACATTTAGACGGATAAAAGCCCAAGCAATTTAAAACTGACCACTGCTGTAAGGCGTTAAGGTCTTGTTGTACAAGTTGCGACCCGCAGCATGTGAAAAGTTTTCAAATCATCAACGTACAGAAAGTACGATCCATGTGAGATTACATTTGGCATTTCATTGATCAAAAACAGAACAAGAAGTGGTCCAAGGACACTGCCTCGTGGTACACCAGATGTCACACTCCAGAAAGGAGAGAAATTGTCATTCACTTTGACGCACTGTAAAAAATCAGAAAGATAAGACTCAAAAAGCTACTTTAACACTAGTCGCAGTACGCTTGCCAATTTAAATATCTCTAACCGACAACACTTTTAAGGTCAACTTCTTTTATCCATGGTTGCAATAGATATTATATGATTGACAAAAAAAGGCATTGCTCTTTTGTTGTGGTTTCAATTCTCAGCTGTTGCTGAAGGGTTTTTTAGTCCTAAGACATTGTCCCTCTATTTCTGCATGTTCGACAATCACATGCTAATAGCCAGGTACAAGGATTGATCTCCGAATAGTTTCTTCCGAAATAATTCTGAATGATCGAAAAAACTCGTCTCTTCAGTCCAGTTTGATTTAGGATATCAAAACTGTTTCTTGTCTTGTTCATTAGCCCACACGTCTTGAAGATGAATTCACGTTGCAACTTTTCAGTTTTAGATTTCGCTGTTTGAAATTTTCTATTCCGAGTGAAGAGCGGAGTTTCTTGAGGTAGTTTTGAGGTACTGGTTGTTTGTGCTCAGATGGATGTCGGGGAGAACTATATTCTTCATCTGTATAAACATCGGTATTGGAAAAAAAATTGAGTGTCCTCCTTGCTGAGATTGTGAAAAGCACTTTTCGTTTTACGAAATAGAGTATCCTTTTGAATTCAACTGATTTTGTATCAATGTGACGCTGCCAGCTCAAATTATTCAATATGGTGAAGCCAAGGTCTTCAAAGTAGTCAATATAATCCAGTGCTGTCTCACCAAGTTTTTATACTTGCGAACGGTCAAAATAGAAAGGCAAAACTTTACATTTAGACGGATGAAAGCCGAAGCAATTTAAAACTGACCACTGCTGTAAGGCGTTAAGGTCTTGTTGCACTAGTTGCGAATCGCAGCATGTGAAAAATATTCATATCATCAGCGTATAGAAAATACCATCCATGTGAGATTACATTTGGCATATCATTGATAAATAACAGAAATAGAAATGGTCCAAGGACACTGCCTTGTGGTACACCAGATGTCACATTCAAAAAGGAGAGGAAGTGTCATTCAATTTGACGCACTGTAAACAATCAGAAAGATAAGACTCAAAAACCTACTTTAACATTAGTAGCAGTACGCTTGTCAATATAAGTATTTCTAACTGACAGCATTTTTAAAGTCAATTTCTTTTATCCATGGTTGCAATAGATGTTATTTGATTGACAAAAAAAGGCATTGCTCTATTGTTGTGGTTTCAATACTCAGCTATTGCTGAAGGGTTTTTTTAGACCTAAGACCTTGTCCCTCTATTCCTGCATGCTCGACTATCACAAGCTAATAGCCAGGCACAAGGATTGATCTCCGAATAGTTTCTTTGGAAATAATTCTGAATGATCGACAAAACTTGTCTCTTCAGTCCAGTTTGATTTAGGATATCGAAACTGTTTCCTCTCTTGTTCACTAGCCCACATGTCTTGAAGATGAATTCACCCCTCGACTTTTCAGTTCTAAATTTTGCTTATTTGAACAATTTTCTATTCCGACTGGTGAGTGGAGTTTCTGGAGGTAGTTTTGAGGTACTGGTTGTTTGTGTTCAGATTGATGTAGGAGAAAAGTATATCATTTATCTGTATAATTATCGGTATTCGAAAAAATTGAGTTTTCTCCTTGCTGCGATCGTGAAAGGCACGTTTCGCTTTATATAATAGAAAATCTTTTTGTATTTATCTAATTTTGTATCAATGTGATGCTGCCAGCTCAAATTACTCGATATGGTGAAGCCAAGGTCTTCAAAAAAGTCAATATGATCCAGTGCTGTCTCAACAAGTTTTAGTACTTGCGAACGGTCAAAGCTTAACAGTAAAATTTTACATTTAGACGGATAAAAGCCCAAGCAATTTAAAACTGACCACTGCTGTAAGGCGTTAAGGTCTTGTTGTACAAGTTGCGACCCGCAGCATGTGAAAAGTTTTCAAATCATCAACGTACAGAAAGTACGATCCATGTGAGATTACATTTGGCATTTCATTGATCAAAAACAGAACAAGAAGTGGTCCAAGGACACTGCCTCGTGGTACACCAGATGTCACACTCCAGAAAGGAGAGAAATTGTCATTCACTTTGACGCACTGTAAACAATCAGAAAGATAAGACTCAAAAAGCTACTTTAACACTAGTCGCAGTACGCTTGCCAATTTAAATATCTCTAACCGACAACACTTTTAAGGTCAACTTCTTTTATCCATGGTTGCAATAGATATTATATGATTTACAAAAAAAGGCATTGCTCTTTTGTTGTGGTTTCAATTCTCAGCTATTGCTGAAGGGTTTTTTAGTCCTAAGACATTGTCCCTCTATTTCTGCATGTTCGACAATCACATGCTAATAGCCAGGTACAAGGATTGATCTCCAAATAGTTTCTTCCGAAATAATTCTGAATGATCGAAAAAACTCGTCTCTTCAGTCCTGTTTGATTTAGGATATCAAAACTGTTTCTTGTCTTGTTCATTAGCTCACACGTCTTGAAGATGAATTCACCCGCAACTTTTCAATTTTAGATTTTGCTGTTTGAACATTTTTCTATTCCGACTGGTGAGCGGAGTCTCTGGAGGTAGTTTTGTGGTACTGGCTGTTTGTGTTCAGATGGATGTCGGAGAGAACTATATTCTTCATCTGTATAAACATCGGTATTGGAAAAATAATTGAGTGTCCTCCTTGCTGAGATTGTGAAAGGCACTTTTTGCTTTACGAAATAGAATATCCTTTTGCATTCAGCTGATTTTGTATCAATGTGACGCTGCCAGTTCAAATTACTCAATATGGAAGAGAAGGTCTTCAAAATAGTCAATATAATCCAGTGCTGTCTCACCAAGTTTTAATACTTGCGAACGCTCAAAATAGAAAGGCAAAATTTTACATTTAGACGTATGAAAGCCCAAACAATTTAAAACTGACCACTGCTGTAAGGCGTTAAGGTCTTGTTGTACTAGTTGCGAATCGCAGCATGTGAAACATATTCAAATCATCAGCGTACAGAAAATACAATCCATGTGAGATTACATTTGGCATATCATTGATAAATAACAGAAAAAGAAATGGTCCAAGGACACTGCATTGTGGTACACCAGTTTTCACTTTCCAGAAAGGAGAGAAAGTGTCATTCACTTTGACGCACTGTAAACAATCAGAAAGATAAGACTCAAAAAGCTACTTTAACATTAGCAGCAGTACGCTTGTCAATTTAAGTATTTATAACTTACAACAGTTTCAAGGTCAACTTCCATTATCCATGGTTGCAATAGATGTTATATGATTGACGAAAAAAGGCATTGCTCTATTGTTGTGGTTTCAATTCTCAGCTTTTGCTGAAGGGTTTTTTAGTCCTAAGACATTGTCCCTCTATTTCTGCATGTCCGACAATCACAAGCTAATAGCCAGGCACAAGGATTGATCTCCGAATAGTTTCTTCCGAAATAATTCTGAATGATCGTCAAAACTTGTTTCTTCAGTCCAGTTTGATTTAGGATATCGAAACTGAAACTGTTTCTTGTCTTGTTCACTAGCCCACACGTCTTGAAGACGAATTCACCCCGCCACTTTTCAGTTCTAAATTTTGCTGATTTGATCAATTTTCTATTCCGACTGGTGAGCGGAGATTCTGGAGGTATTTTTGAGGTACTGGTTGTTTGTTTTCAGGTGGATGTAGGAGAAAAGTATATCTTTTATCTGTATGATTATCGGTAATGGAAAAAATATTGAGTTTCCTCCTTGCTGAGATCGTGAAAGGCACGTTTCGCTTTATGAAATAGAAAATCCTTTTGCTTCTAGCTAGTTTTGTAACAATGTGGCGCTGCTAGCTCAAATTACTCGATATGTTGAAGCCAAGGTTTTCAATATAGTCAATATAGTCCAGTGCTGTCTCACCAATTTTTATTACTTGCGAACGGTCAAAATTGAAAGGTAAAATTTTACATTTAGACGGATGAAAGCTCAAGCAAAATAAAACTGACCACTGCTGTAAGGCGTTAACGTCTTGCTGTACAAGTTGCGACTCGCCGCATGTGAAAAATTTTCAAATCATTAACGTACAGAAAATACAATCCATGTGAGATTACATTTGGCATATCATTGATAAATAACAGAAAAAGAAATTGTCCAAGGACACTGCCTTGTGGTACACCAGTTTTCACATTCCAGAAAGGAGAGAAAGTGTCATTCACTTTGACGCACTGTAAACAATCAGAAAGATAAGACTCAAAAAGCTACTTTAACATTAGTAGCAGTACGCTTGTCAATTTAAGTATTTCTAACTGACAACAATTTTAAGGTCAACTTCCATTATCCACGGTTGCAATAGATTTTATATGATTGACAAAAAAAGGCATTGCTCTATTGTTGTGGTTTCAATTCTCAGCTATTGCTGAAGGGTTTGTTTAGTCCTAAGACATTGTCCCTCTATTTCGGCATGTTCGAAAAACACCAGCTAATAGCCAGGCACAAGGATTGATCTTCGAATAGTTTCTTCCGAAATAATTCTGAATGATCGTCAAAACTTGTCTCTTCAGTCCAGTTTGATTTAGGATATCGAAACTGTTTCTTGTCTTGTTCACTAGCCCACACGTCTTGAAGACGAATTCACCCCGCGACTTTTCAGTTCTAAATTTTGCTGATTTGAACAATTTATAATTCCGGCTGGTGAGCGGAGATTCTGGAGGTAGTTTTGAGGTACTGGTTGTTTGTTTTCAGGTGGATGTAGGAGAAAAGCATATCTTTTATCTGTATAATTATCGCTAATGGAAAAAATATTGAGTTTCCTCCTTGCTGAGATCGTGAAAGGCACGTTTCGCTTTATGAAATAGAAAATCCTTTTGCATCTAGCTAGTTTTGTAACAATGTGGCGCTGCTAGCTCAAATTACTCGATATGTTGAAGCCAAGGTTTTCAATATAGTCAATATAATCCAGTGCTGTCTCACCAATTTTTATTACTTGCGAACGGTCAAAATTGAAAGGTAAAATTTTACATTTAGACGGATGAAAGCTCAAGCAATATAAAACTGACCACTGCTGTAAGGCGTTAAGGTCTTGCTGTACAAGTTGCGACTCGCCGCATGTGAAAAATTTTCAAATCATTAACGTACAGAAAATACAATCCATGTGAGATTACATTTGGCATATCATTGATAAATAACAGAAAAAGAAATTGTCCAAGGACACTACCTTGTGGTACACCAGTTTTCACATTCCAGAAAGGAGAGAAAGTGCCTTTCACTTTGACGCACTGTAAACAATCAGAAAGATAAGACTCAAAAAGCTACTTTAACATTAGTAGCAGTACGTTTGTCAATTTAAGTGTTTCTAACTGACAACAATTTTAAGGTCATCTTCCATTATCCATGGTTGCAATAGATTTTATATGATTGACAAAAAAGGCATTGCTCTATTGTTGTGGTTTCAATTCTCAGCTGTTGCTGAAGGGTTTGTTTAGTCCTAGGACACTGTCCCTCTATTTCTGCATGTTCGACAATCACCAGCTAATAGCCAGGCACAAGGATTGATCTCCGAATAGTTTCATCCGAAATAATTCTGAATGATCGTCAAAACTTGTCTCTTCAGTCCAGTTTGATTTAGGATATCGAAACTGTTTCTTGTCTTGTTCACTAGCCCACACGTCTTGAAGACGAATTCACCCCGCGACTTTTCAGTTCTAAATTTTGCTGATTTGAACAATTTTCTATTCCGACTGGTGAGCGGAGATTCTGGAGGTAGTTTTGAGGTACTGGTTGTTTGTTTTCAGGTGGATGTAGGAGAAAAGTATATCTTTTATCTGTATAATTATCGGTAATGGAAAAAATATTGAGTTTCCTCCTTGCTAAGATCGTGAAAGGCACGTTTCGCTTTATGAAATAGAAAATCCTTTTGCATCTAGCTAGTTTTGTAACAATGTGGCGCTGCTAGCTCAAACTACTCGATATGTTGAAGCCAAGGTCTTCAATATAGTCAATATAATCCAGTGCTGTCTCACCAAGTTTTAATACTTGCGAACGGTCAAAATAGAAAAGCAAAATTTTACATTTAGACGTATGAAAGCCCAAACAATTTAAAACTGACCACTGCTGTAAGGCGTTAAGGTCTTGTTGTACCAGTTGCGAATCGCAGCATGTGAAAAATATTCAAATCATCAGCGTACAGAAAATACAATCCATGTGAGGTTACAATTGGCATATCATTGATAAATAACAGAAAAAGAAATGGTCCAAGGACACTGCCTTGTGATACACCAGTTTTCACATTCCAGAAAGGAGAGAAAGTGTCATTCACTTTGACGCACTATAAACAATTAGAAAGATAAGACTCAAAAAGCTACTTTAACATTAGTAGCAGTACGCTTGCCAATTTAAGTATTTCTAACTGACAACAGTTTTAAGGTCAACTTCCATTATCCATGGTTGCAATAGATGTTATATGATTGACAAAAAAAGGCATTGCTCTATTGTTGTGGTTTCAATTCTCAGCTATTGCTGAAGGGTTTTTTTAGTTCTAAGACATTGTCCCTCTATTTCTACATGTTCGACAATCACAAGCTAATAGCCAGGCACAAGGATTGATCTCCGAATAGTTTCTTCCGAAATAATTCTGAATGATCGACAAAACTTGTCTCTTCAGTCCAGTTTGATTTAGGATATCGAAACTGTTTCTTGTCTTGTTCACTAGCCCACACGTCTTGAAGACGAATTCACCCCGCGACTTTTCAGTTCTAAATTTTGCTGATTTGAACAATTTATAATTCCGGCTGGTGAGCGGAGATTCTGGAGGTAGTTTTGAGGTACTGGTTGTTTGTTTTCAGGTGGATGTAGGAGAAAAGCATATCTTTTATCTGTATAATTATCGCTAATGGAAAAAATATTGAGTTTCCTCCTTGCTGAGATCGTGAAAGGCACGTTTCGCTTTATGAAATAGAAAATCCTTTTGCATCTAGCTAGTTTTGTAACAATGTGGCGCTGCTAGCTCAAATTACTCGATATGTTGAAGCCAAGGTTTTCAATATAGTCAATATAATCCAGTGCTGTCTCACCAAGTTTTAATACTTGCGAACGGTCAAAATAGAAAGGCAAAATTTTACATTTAGACGTATGAAAGCCCAAACAATTTAAAACTGACCACTGCTGTAAGGCGTTAAGGTCTTGTTGTACCAGTTGCGAATCGCAGCATGTGAAAAATATTCAAATCATCAGCGTACAGAAAATACAATCCATGTGAGGTTACAATTGGCATATCATTGATAAATAACAGAAAAAGAAATGGTCCAAGGACACTGCCTTGTGGTACACGAGTTTTCACATTCCAGAAAAGAGAGAAAGTGTCATTCACTTTGACGCACTATAAACAATTAGAAAGATAAGACTCAAAAAGCTACTTTAACATTAGTAGCAGTACGCTTGCCAATTTAAGTATTTCTAACTGACAACAGTTTTAAGGTCAACTTCCATTATCCATGGTTGCAATAGATGTTATATGATTGACAAAAAAAGGCATTGCTCTATTGTTGTGGTTTCAATTCTCAGCTATTGCTGAAGGGTTTTTTTAGTTCTAAGACATTGTCCCTCTATTTCTGCATGTTCGACAATCACAAGCTAATAGCCAGGCACAAGGATTGATCTCCGAATAGTTTCTTCCGAAATAATTCTGAATGATCGACAAAACTTGTCTCTTCAGTCCAGTTTGATTTAGGATATCGAAACTGTTTCTTGTCTTGTTCACTAGCCCACACGTCTTGAAGACGAATTCACCCCGCAACTTTTCAGTTCTAAATTTTGCTGATTTGAAAAATTTTCTATTCCGACTGGTGAGCGGAGATTCTGGAGGTAGTTTTGAGGTACTGGTTGTTTGTTTTCAGGTGGATGTAGGAGAAAAGTATATCTTTTATCTGTATAATTATCGGTAATGGAAAAAATATTGAGTTTCCTCCTTGCTGAGATCGTGAAAGGCACGTTTCGTTTTATGAAATAGAAAATCCTTTTGCATCTAGCTAGTTTTGTAACAATGTGGCGCTGCTAGCTCAAACTACTCGATATGTTGAAGCCAAGGTCTTCAATATAGTCAATATAATCCAGTGCTGTCTCACCAAGTTTTAATACTTGCGAACGGTCAAAATAGAAAGGCAAAATTTACATTTAGACGTATGAAAGCCCAAACAATTTAAAACTGACCACTGCTGTAAGGCGTTAAGATCTTGTTGTACTAGTTGCGAATCGCAGCATGTGAAAAATATTCAAATCATCAGCGTACAGAAAATACAATCCATGTGAGATAACAATTGGCATATCATTGATAAATAACAGAAAAAGAAATGGTGAAATGGTCCAAGGACACTGCCTTGTGGTACACCAGTTTTCACATTCCAGAAAGGAGAGAAAGTGTCATTCACTTTGACGCACTATAAACAATTAGAAAGATAAGACTCAAAAAGCTACTTTAACATTAGTAGCAGTACGCTTGCCAATTTAAGTATTTCTAACTGACAACAGTTTTAAGGTCAACTTCCATTATCCATTGTTGCAATAGATGTTATATGATTGACAAAAAAACGCATTGCTCTATTGTTGTGGTTTCAATTCTCAGCTATTGTTGAAGGATTTTTTTAGTCCTAAGACATTGTCCCTCTATTTCTGCATGTTCGACAATCACAAGCTAATAGCCAGGCACAAGGATTGATCTCCGAATAGTTTCTTCCGAAATAACTCTGAATGATCGTCAAAACTTGTCTCTTCAGTCCAGTTTGATTTAGGATATCGAAACTGTTTCTTGTTTTGTTCACTAGCCCACACGTCTTGAAGACGAATTCACCCCGCGACTTTTCAGTTCTCAATTTTGCTGATTTGAACAATTTTCTATTCCGACTATTCCGCTGATTTGAACAGAGTTTCTGGAGGTTGCTTTGAGGTACTGGTGGTTTGTGTTCAGATGGATGTAGGAGAAAAGTATATGTTTCATCTGTATAATTATCGGTATTCGAAAAAAATTGAGTTTCCTCCTTGCTGAGATCGTGAAAGGCACGTTTCGCTTTATGAAATAGAAAATCTTTTTGCATCTAGCTATTTTTGTAACAATGTGAATCTGCCAGCTCAAAGTACTCGATCTGGTGAAACCAAGGTCTTCAATATAGTCAATATAATCCAGTGCTGTCTCACCAAGTTTTAAAACTTGCGAACGGTCAAAATTGAAAGGTAAAATTTTACAATTAGACGGATGAAAGCTCAAGCAATTTAAAACTGACCACTGCTGTAGGGCGTTAAGGTCTTGTTGTCCAAGTTGCGATTCGCCGCATGTGAAAAATTTTCAAATCATTAACGTACAGAAAATACGATCCATGTGAGATTAAATTTGGCATATCAATGATAAATAACAAAAAAAGAAGTGGTCCAAGGACACTGCCTTGTGGTACACCAGATGTCACATACCAGAAAGGATAGAAAGTGTCATTCACTTTGACGCACTGTAAACAATCAAAAAGATAAGACTCAAAAAGCTACTTTAACATTAGTAGCAGTACGCTTGTCAATTTAAATATCTCTAACTGACAACATTTTTAAAGTCAATTTCTTTTATCCATGGTTGCAATAGATGTTATTTGATTGACAAAAAAGGCATTGCTCTATTGTTGTGGTTTCAATTCTCAGCTATTGCTGAAGGGTTTGTTTAGTCCTAAGACATTGTCCCTCTATTTCTGCATGTTCGACAATCACATGCTAATAGCCAGGTACAAGGATTGATCTCCGAATAGTTTCTTTCGACATAATTCTGAATGATCGACAAAACTTGTCTCTTCAGTCCAGTTTGATTTAGGATATCGAAACTGTTTCTTGTTTTGTTCACTAGCCCACACGTCTTGAAGATGAATTCAACCCGCGACTTTTCAATTCTAAATTTTGCTGATTTGAACAATTTTCTATTCCGACTGGTGAGCGGAGTTTCTGGAGGTTGCTTTGAGGTACTGGTGGTTTGTGTTCAGATGGATGTAGGAGAAAAGTATATGTTTCATCTGTATAATTATCGGTATTCGAAAAAAATTGAGTTTCCTCCTTGCTGAGATCGTGAAAGGCACGTTTCGCTTTATGAAATAGAAAATCTTTTTGCATCTAGTTATTTTTGTAACAATGTGAATCTGCTAGCTCAAAGTACTCGATATGGTGAAACCAAGGTCTTCAATATAGTCAATATAATCCAGTGCTGTCTCACCAAGTTTTAAAACTTGCGAACGGTCAAAATTGAAAGGTAAAATTTTACAATTAGACGGATGAAAGCTCAAGCAATTTAAAACTGACCACTGCTGTAGGGCGTTAAGGTCTTGTTGTCCAAGTTGCGATTCGCCGCATGTGAAAAATTTTCAAATCATTAACGTACAGAAAATACGATCCATGTGAGATTAAATTTGGCATATCAATGATAAATAACAAAAAAAGAAGTGGTCCAAGGACACTGCCTTGTGGTACACCAGATGTCACATACCAGAAAGGATAGAAAGTGTCATTCACTTTGACGCACTGTAAACAATCAAAAAGATAAGACTCAAAAAGCTACTTTAACATTAGTAGCAGTACGCTTGTCAATTTAAATATCTCTAACTGACAACATTTTTAAAGTCAATTTCTTTTATCCATGGTTGCAATAGATGTTATTTGATTGACAAAAAAGGCATTGCTCTATTGTTGTGGTTTCAATTCTCAGCTATTGCTGAAGGGTTTGTTTAGTCCTAAGACATTGTCCCTCTATTTCTGCATGTTCGACAATCACATGCTAATAGCCAGGTACAAGGATTGATCTCCGAATAGTTTCTTTCGACATAATTCTGAATGATCGACAAAACTTGTCTCTTCAGTCCAGTTTGATTTAGGATATCGAAACTGTTTCTTGTTTTGTTCACTAGCCCACACGTCTTGAAGATGAATTCAACCCGCGACTTTTCAATTCTAAATTTTGCTGATTTGAACAATTTTCTATTCCGACTGGTGAGCGGAGTTTCTGGAGGTTGCTTTGAGGTACTGGTGGTTTGTGTTCAGATGGATGTAGGAGAAAAGTATATGTTTCATCTGTATAATTATCGGTATTCGAAAAAAATTGAGTTTCCTCCTTGCTGAGATCGTGAAAGGCACGTTTCGCTTTATGAAATAGAAAATCTTTTTGCATCTAGTTATTTTTGTAACAATGTGAATCTGCTAGCTCAAAGTACTCGATATGGTGAAACCAAGGTCTTCAATATAGTCAATATAATCCAGTGCTGTCTCACCAAGTTTTAAAACTTGCGAACGGTCAAAATTGAAAGGTAAAATTTTACAATTAGACGGATGAAAGCTCAAGCAATTTAAAACTGACCACTGCTGTAGGGCGTTAAGGTCTTGTTGTCCAAGTTGCGATTCGCCGCATGTGAAAAATTTTCAAATCATTAACGTACAGAAAATACGATCCATGTGAGATTAAATTTGGCATATCAATGATAAATAACAAAAAAAGAAGTGGTCCAAGGACACTGCCTTGTGGTACACCAGATGTCACATACCAGAAAGGATAGAAAGTGTCATTCACTTTGACGCACTGTAAACAATCAAAAAGATAAGACTCAAAAAGCTACTTTAACATTAGTAGCAGTACGCTTGTCAATTTAAATATCTCTAACTGACAACATTTTTAAAGTCAATTTCTTTTATCCATGGTTGCAATAGATGTTATTTGATTGACAAAAAAGGCATTGCTCTATTGTTGTGGTTTCAATTCTCAGCTATTGCTGAAGGGTTTGTTTAGTCCTAAGACATTGTCCCTCTATTTCTGCATGTTCGACAATCACATGCTAATAGCCAGGTACAAGGATTGATCTCCGAATAGTTTCTTTCGACATAATTCTGAATGATCGACAAAACTTGTCTCTTCAGTCCAGTTTGATTTAGGATATCGAAACTGTTTCTTGTTTTGTTCACTAGCCCACACGTCTTGAAGATGAATTCAACCCGCGACTTTTCAATTCTAAATTTTGCTGATTTGAACAATTTTCTATTCCGACTGGTGAGCGGAGTTTCTGGAGGTTGCTTTGAGGTACTGGTGGTTTGTGTTCAGATGGATGTAGGAGAAAAGTATATGTTTCATCTGTATAATTATCGGTATTCGAAAAAAATTGAGTTTCCTCCTTGCTGAGATCGTGAAAGGCACGTTTCGCTTTATGAAATAGAAAATCTTTTTGCATCTAGTTATTTTTGTAACAATGTGAATCTGCTAGCTCAAAGTACTCGATATGGTGAAACCAAGGTCTTCAATATAGTCAATATAATCCAGTGCTGTCTCACCAAGTTTTAAAACTTGCGAACGGTCAAAATTGAAAGGTAAAATTTTACATTTAGACGGATGAAAGCTCAGGCAATTTAAAACTGACCACTGCTGTAAGGCGTTAAGGTCTTGTTGTCCAAGTTGCGATTCGCCGCATGTGAAAAATTTTCAAATCATTAACGTACAGAAAATACGATCCATGTGAGATTAAATTTGGCATATCAATGATAAATAACAAAAAAAGAAGTGGTCCAAGGACACTGCCTCGTGGTACACCAGATGTCACATTCCAGAAAGGATAGAAAGTGTGTCACTTTGACGCACTGTAAACAATCAGAAAGATAAGACTCAAAAAGCTACTTTAACATTAGTAGCAGTACGCTTGCCAATTTAAGTATTTCTAACTGACAACAGTTTTAAGGTCAACTTCCATTATCCATGGTTGCAATAGATGTTATATGATTGACAAAAAAAGGCATTGCTCTATTGTTGTGGTTTCAATTCTCAGCTATTGCTGAAGGGTTTTTTTAGTTCTAAGACATTGTCCCACTATTTCTTGTTCGAAAATCACATGCTAATAGCCAGGTACAAGGATTGATCTCCGAATAGTTTCTGCCGAAATAATTCTGAATGATCGGCAAAACTTGTCTCCTCAGTTCAGTTTTATTTAGGATATCGAAACTGTTTCTTGTCTTGTTCACTAGCCCACACGTCTTGAAGACGAATTCACCCCGCGACTTTTCAGTTCTAAATTTTGCTGATTTGAAGAATTTTCTATTCCGACTGGTGAGCGGAGATTCTGGAGGTAGTTTTGAGGTACTGGTTGTTTGTTTTCAGGTGGATGTAGGAGAAAAGTATATCTTTTATCTGTATAATTATCGGTAATGGAAAAAATATTGAGTTTCCTCCTTGCTGAGACCGTGAAAGGCACGTTTCGCTTTATGAAATAGAAAATCCTCTTGCATCTGGCTATTTTTGTAACAATGTGGCGCTGCTAGCTCAAATTACTCGATTAATCCAGTGCTGTCTCTCCAAGTTTTAATACTTGCGAACGGTCAAAATTGAAAGGTAAAAATTTACATTTAGACGGATGAAAGCTCAAGCAATCTAAAACTGACATCTATTGTAAGGCGTAAAGGTCTTGTTGTACAAGTTGCGACCCGCAGCATGTGAAAAAATTTCAAATCATCAACGTACAGAAAATACGATCCATGTGAGATTACATTTGGCATATCATTGATAAATAACAGAAAAAAAGTGGACCAGGGACAATGCCTTGTGGTACACCAGATGTGTCCATTCCAAAAAGGAGAGAAGTTGTCATTCACTTTGACGCAATGTAAACGGTCAGAAAGATAAGACTCAAAAAGCTACTTTAACATTAGTAGCAGTACGCTTGTCAATTTAAGTATCTCTAACCGACAACACTTTTAAGGTCAACTTCTTTTATCCATGGTTGCAATAGATGTTATATGATTGACAAAAAGGCATTGCTCTATTGTTGTGGTTTCAATTCTCAGCTATTGCTGAAGGGTTTGTTTAATCCTAAGACATTGTCCCTCTATTTCTGCATGTTCGACAATCACATGCTAATAGCCAGGTACAAGGATTGATCTCCGAATAGTTTCTTCCGACATAATTCTGAATGATCGACAAAACTTGTCTCTTCAGTCCAGTTTGATTTAGGATATCGAAACTGTTTCTTGTTTTGTTCACTAGCCCACACGTCTTGAAGATGAATTCACCCAGCGACTTTTCAATTCTAAACTTTGCTGATTTGAACAATTTTCTATTCCGACTGGTGAGCGGAGTTTCTGGAGGCTGCTTTGAGGTACTGGTTGTTTGTGATCAGATGGATATAGGAGAAAAGTATATTTTTTATCTGTATAATTATCGGTATTCGAAAAAAATTGAGTTTCTTACTTGCTGAGATCGTGAAAGGCACGTTTCGTTTTATGAAATAGAAAATCTTTTGCATCTAGGTATTTTTGTAACAATGTGGCGCTGCTAGCTCAAAGTACTCGATATGGTGAAGCAAAGGTCTTCAATATAGTCAATATAATCCAGTTATGTCTCACCAAGTTTTAATACTTGCGAACGGTCAAAATTGAAAGGTAAAATTTTACATTTAGACGGATGAAAGCTCAAGCAATCTAAAACTGACATCTGCTGTAAGGCGTAAAGGTCTTGTTGTACAAGTTGCGACTTGCAGCATGTGAAAAAATTTCAAATCTTCAACGTACAGAAAATACGATCCATGTGAGATTAAATTTGGCATTTCATTGATAAATAACAGAAAAAAAAGTGGACCAGGGACAATGCCTTGTGGTACACCAGATGTGTCCATTCCAAAAAGGAGAGAAGTTGTCATTCACTTTGACGCAATGTAAACGGTCAGAAAGATAAGACTCAAAAAGCTACTTTAACATTAGTAGCAGTACGCTTGTCAATTTAAGTATCTCTAACCGACAACACTTTTAAGGTCAACTTCTTTTATCCATGGTTGCAATAGATGTTATATGATTGACAAAAAGGCATTGCTCTATTGTTGTGGTTTCAATTCTCAGCTATTGCTGAAGGGTTTTTTAGTCCTAAGACATTGTCGCTCTATTTCTGCATGTTCGACAATCACATGCTAATAGCCAGGAACAAGGATTGATCTCCGAATAGTTTCTTCCGACATAATTCTGAATGATCGACAAAACTTGTCTCTTCAGTCCAGTTTGATTTAGGATATCGAAACTGTTTCTTGTTTTGTTCACTAGCCCACACGTCTTGAAGATGAATTCACCCAGCGACTTTTCAGTTCTAAATTTTGCTGATTTGAAGAATTTTCTATTCCGACTGGTGAGCGGAGATTCTGGAGGTAGTTTTGAGGTACTGGTTGTTTGTTTTCAGGTGGATGTAGGAGAAAAGTATATCTTTTATCTGTATAATTATCGGTAATGGAAAAAATATTGAGTTTCCTCCTTGCTGAGACCGTGAAAGGCACGTTTCGCTTTATGAAATAGAAAATCCTTTTGCATCTGGCTATTTTTGTAACAATGTGGCGCTGCTAGCTCAAATTACTCGATATAGTGAAACCAAGGTCTTCAAAATAGTCAACATAATCCAGTGCTGTCTCACCAAGTTTTAATACTTGCGAACGGTCAAAATTGAAAGGTAAAATTTTACATTTAGACGGATGAAAGCTCAGGCAGTTTAAAACTGACATCTGCTGTAAGGCGTTAAGGTCTTGTTGTACAAGTTGCAACTCGCAGCATGTGAAAAAATTTCAAATCATCAACGTACAGAAAATACGATCCATGTGAGATTACATTTGGCATATCATTGATAAATAACAGAGAAAAAAGTGGTCCAGGGACAATGCCTTTTGGTACACCAGATGTGTTCATTCCAAAAAGGAGAGAAGTTGTCATTCACTTTGACGCAAGGTAAACGATCAGAAAGATAAGACTCAAAAAGCTACTTTAACATTAGTAGCAGTACGCTTGTCAATTTAAGTATCTCTAACCGACAACACTTTTAAGGTCAACTTATTTTATCCATGGTTGCAATAGATGTTTTATGATTGACAAAAAGGCATTGCTCTATTGTTGTGGTTTCAATTCTCAGCTATTGCTGAAGGGTTTGTTTAGTCCTAAGACATTGTCCCTCTATTTCTGCATGTTCGACAATCACAAGCTAATAGCCAGGCACAAGGATTGATCTCCGAATAGTTTCTTCCGAAATAATTCTGAATGATCGACAAAACTTGTCTCTTCAGTCCAGTTTGATTTAGGATATCGAAAATGTTTCTTGTCTTGTTCACTATACCACACGTCTTGAAGATGAATTCACCCCGCGACTTTTCAGTTCTAAATTTTGCTGATTTGAACATTTTCGGGGTGAATTCAACTTCAAGACATGTGGCCTGGTGCACAAGACAAGAAACAGACTCGATATCCTAAATCAAACTCGACTGAAGAGACCAGTTTTGTCGATCATGCAGAATTATAGCGGAAGAAACTATTCGGAGATCAATCCTTGTACCTGGCTATTATCATGCGATTGTCGAACATGCAGAAACAGAGGGACAATGTCTTCGGGCTAAAAAACCCCCTTCAGCAATTGCTGAGAATTGAAACCACAACAATAGAGCAATGCTTTTTTTGTCAATCTTACAACATCTATTGCAACCATGGATAAAAGAATTTGACCCTAAAAGTGTTGTCGGTTAGAGATACTTAAATTGACAAGCGTACTGCTACTAATGTTAAAGTAGCGTATTGAGTCTTATCTTTCTGATCGTTTACAGTGCGTCAAAGTGAATGACAACTTCTATCCTTTTTGGAATGTACACATCTGGTGTACCACAAGGCATTGTCCCTGGACCACTTTTTTTCTGTTATTTATCAATGGTATGCCAAATGTAATCTAACATGGAGCGTATTTTCTGTACGTTGATGATTTGAAAATTTTTCACATGCTGCGAGTCGCAATTTGTACAACAAGACCATAACGCTTTACAGCAGTGGTCAGTTTTATATTGCTTGAGCTTTCATCCGTCTAAATGTAAAAATTTACCTTTCAATTTTGACCGTTCGCAAGTATTAAAACTTGGTGAGACAGCACTGGATTATATTGACTATATTGAAGAACTTGGCTTCACCATATCGAGTAATTTGAGCTAGCAGCGCCAAATTGTTACAAAACTAGCTAGAGGCAAAAGGATTTTCTATTTCATAAAGCGAAACGTGCCTTTCACGATCTCAGCAAGGAGGAAACTCAATATTTTTTCCATTACCGATAATTATACAGATAAAAGATATACTTTTCTCCTACATCCACCTGAAAACAAACAACCAGTACCTCAAAACTACCTCCAGAATCTCCGCTCACCAGTCGGAATAGAAAATTCTTCAAATCAGCAAAATTTAGAACTGAAAAGTCGCGGAGTGAATTCGTCTTCAAGACGTGTGGGCTAGTGAACAAGACAAGAAACAGTTTCGATATCCTAAATAAAACTGAACTGAGGAGACAAGTTTTGCCGATCATTCAGAATTATTTCGGCAGAAACTATTCGGAGATCAATCCTTGTACCTGGCTATTAGCATGTGATTTTCGAACAAGAAATAGAGGGACAATGTCTTAGGACTAAATAAACCCTTCAGCAATAGCTGACAATTGAAATCACAACAATAGAGCAATGCTTTTTTTGTCAATCATATAACATCTACTGCAACCATGAAAAAAAGAAGTTGACTTTAAAAATGTTGTCAGTTAGAGATACTTAAATTGACACGCTTACTGCTACTAATGTTATGGTAGCTTTTTGAGTCTTATCTTTCTGATCGTTTACAGTGGTCAAAGGGAATGACACTTTCTCTCCTTTCTGGAATGTGACATCTGGTATACCACAAGGCAGTGTCCTTGGACCACTTCTTTTTCTATTATTTATCAATGATATGCCAAATGTAATCTCACATGGATTGTATTTTCTGTACGCTGATGATTTGAAAATTTATCACATGCTGCAAGTCGCAACTTGTACAGCAAGACCTTAACGCCTTACAGCAGTGGTCAGTTCATATTGCTTGGGCTTTCATCCGTCTAAATGTAAAACTTTACCTTTCAATTTTGACCGTTCGCAAGTATTAAAACTTGGTGACACAGCACTGGATTATATTGACTGCTTTGAAGAACTTCGCTTCACCATATTGAGTAATTTGAGCTGGAGGCGTCACATTGATACAAAATCTACTAAATGCAAAAAGATACTCTATTTCATAAAGCGAAAAGTGCCTTTCACGATCTCAGCAAGGAGAAAACTCAATTTTTTTTTCCAATACCGATGTTTATACAGATGAAGAATATAGTTCTCGCCGACATCCTTCTGAACACAAACAACCACTACCTCAAAACTACCTCCCGAAGCTCCGCTCACTACTCGGAATAGAAAAACGTTCAAATCAGCAAAATCTAGAAATAAAAAGTCGCGGGTGAATTCATCTTCAAGACGTGTGGGCTAATAAACAAAACAAGAAACAGTATCGATATCCTAAATCAAACTGGACTGAAGAGACGAGATTTTTCTATCATTCAGAAATATTTCGGAAGAAACTATTTGGAGATCAATCCTTGTTCCTGGCTATTAGCATGTGATTGTCGAACATGCAGAATTTTAGCGACAATGTCTTAGGACTAAAATCCCTTCAGCAATAGCTGAGAATTGAAACCACAACAATAGAGCAATGCCTTTTTTTGTCAATCAAATAACATCTATTGCAACCATGGATAAAAGAAATTGACTTTAAAAATGTTGTCAGTTAGAGATACTTAAATTGACAAGCGTACTGCTACTAATGTTAAAGTAGCTTTTTGAGTCTTATCTTTCTGATCGTTTACAGTGCGTCAAAGTGAATGACACCTTCTCTCCTTTTTGGAATGTACACATCTGGTGTACCACAAGGCAGTGTCCCTGGACCACTTTTTTTCTGTTATTTATCAATGCTATGCCAAATGTAATCTCACATGTATCGTATTTTCTGTACGTTGATGATTTGAAAACATTTCACATGCTGCGGGTCGTAATTTGTACAACAAGGCCTTAACGCCTTACAGCAGTGGTCAGTTTTAAATTGCTTGGGCTTTTATCCGTCTAAATGTAAAACTTTACTGTTCAGTTTTGACCGTTCGCAAGTACTAAAACTTGGTGAGACAGCACTGGATTATATTGACTATTTTGAAGACCTTGGCTTCACCATATCAAGTAATTTGAGCTGGCAGCGTCACATTGATACAAAATTAGATAAATGCAAAAGGATTTTCTATTTCATAAAGGGAAACGTGCCTTTTACGATCTCAGCAAGGAGGAAACTCAATTTTTTTCCAATACCGAAGTTTATACAGATGAATGATATAGCTCTCCGACATCCATCTGAACACAAACAACCAGTACCTCAAAACTACCTCCAGAAACTCCTCTCACATCTCGGAACAGAAAAATGTTCAAACAACAAAATCTAGAAATAAAAAGTCGCGGGGTGAATTCATCTTCAACACGTGTGGGCTAACAAACAAAACAAGAGACAATATCGATATCCTAAATCAAAGTGGACTGAATAGACAAGATTTTTCTATCATTCAGAAATATTTCGGAAGAAACTATTGGGAGATCAATCCTTGTACTTGGCTATTAGCATGTGATTTTCAAACATGCAAAAATAGAAGGACAATGCGTTAGGACTAAAAAATCCCTTAAGTAATAGCTGAGAAATGAAATCACAATAATAGTGCAATCCTTTTTTGTCAATCATATAACATCTATTGCAACCATGGATAAAAGAAGTTGACCATAAAAGTGTTTTCAGTTAGAGATACTTAAATTGACAAGCGTACTGCTACTAATGTTAAAGTAGCTTTTTGGGTCTTATCTTTCTGATTGTGTACATTGCGTCAAAGTGAATGACACCTTCTCTCCTTTTTGGAATGTACACATCTGGTGTACCACAAGGCAGTAACCCTGGACAACTTTTTTCTGTTATTTATCAATGATATGCCAAATGTAATCTCACATGGATCGTATTTTCTGTACGTTGATGATTTGAAAACTTTTCACATGCTGCGGGTCGTGATTTGTACAACAACACCTTAACGCCTTACAGCAGTGGTCCATTTTAAATTGCTTGGGCTTTTATCCGTCTAAATGTAAAACTTTACTGTTCAGTTTTGACCGTTCGCAAGGACTAAAACTTGGTGAGACAGCACTGGATTATATTGACTATATTGAAGACCTTGGCTTCACCATATCGAGTAATTTGAGCTGGCAGCGTCACATTGATACAAAATCAGCTGAATGCAAAAGGATATTCTATTTTGTAAAGCGAAAAGTGCCTTTCACAATCTCAGCAAGGAGGACACTCAATTTTTTTTTCCAATACCGATGTTTATACAGATGAAGAAAATAGTTCTCTCCGACATCCATCTGAACACAAACAACCAGTACCACAAAACTACCTCCAGAAACTCCTCTCATATCTCGGAATAGAAAAATGTTCAAACAACAAAATCTAGAAATGAAAGTTCGCGGGGTGAATTCATCTTCAAGACGTGTGGGCTAATGAACAAGACAAGAAACAGTTTCGATATCCTAAATCAAACTGGACTGAAGAGACACGTTTTGTCTATCATTCAGTATT
Organism: Convolutriloba macropyga; assembly: GCF_964194025.1. Classification (NCBI taxonomy): domain Eukaryota; kingdom Metazoa; phylum Xenacoelomorpha; order Acoela; family Convolutidae; genus Convolutriloba; species Convolutriloba macropyga. The sequence continues at coordinate 29,765,778 of NC_134480.1, read as the reverse complement.
ATTTCGGAAGAAACTATTCGGAGATCAATCCTTGTACCTGGCTATTAGCATGTGATTGTCGAACATGCAGAAATGGAGCGACAATAGAGGACTAAAAAACCCTTCAGCAATAGCTGAGAATTGAAACCACAACAATAGAGCAATGGCTTTTTTTGTCAATCATATAACATCTATTGCAACCATGGATAATGAAAGTTGACCTTAAAACTGTTGTCAGTTAGAAATACTTAAATTGACAAGCGTACTGCTACTAATGTTAAAGTAGCTTTTTGAGTCTTATCTTTCTGATTGTTTACAGTGCGTCAAAGTGAATGACACTTTCTCTCCTTTCTGGAATGTGACATCTGGTGTACCACAAGGCAGTGTCCTTGGACCACTTCTTTTTCTGTTATTTATCAATGATATGCCAAATTTAATCTCACTTGGATCGTATTTTCTGTACGTAAATGATTTGAAAATTTTTCACATGCGGCGAGTCGCAACTTGTACAACAAGACCTTAACGCCTTACAGCAGTGGTCAGTTTTAAATTGCTTGAGCTTTCATCCGTCTAAATGTAAAATTGAATTGGGA
>NC_134480.1:29746711-29765183 GCF_964194025.1 Convolutriloba macropyga | reverse complement strand
TTTACTGTTGATATTCAAATGAGAGTAATACTTTTATGCCGTTTTTTGACTGAAACTGGATAGTTTTTAACGACTTTTCTGTGTCTCTTAAATTTCTACTCTGATATTTTCTATTTTTGTCTTGACAAGAGTGAAATTTTTAATTGCTCTCGAACGAAGTCTGAAGCCGTTATTGTAAACGTGTTGGTCCTTTTACGATTCGAACAGATGTATTGAAAGTCTACATGATTTACGACTCTAAGATAAGTATTGTGATTCTATTGTTCTTAGCTGACGCAAGTTTTTTCATGGCTTCTGTTTTTGAACAGTGACTTCTGTTTTAAAAGGTTGACTTCTGGTTTCGAGCATTTGACTATAATAATACCTTAGGTAGTAATACATAGAAATCGGGAACTCTTGTAAGACTCAAGGGAAAAAGTCATAAGGTCATAAGGTCGTTTACTTAGAACAGTCTCTTCACCCTATTCAAATAACAGAAATCCACCACCAACCCCCCAGCACTTGCCCCCACCCCCCACTGCCCCTCCCACACCTATCCCCAGCTGTCCCCTACAACCCCCCCCCCCTCACGTTCCCCTACAACAATCCCACCTACCCCCTACCACACCCGCCTAACTAACACCCCCCTACCTACCCCCGCCCACTTACTCCCATCTACCCCCAACTAATAACCACCCTCCCCTATGCCATAATGAAAAAATCACCCCCTTCCAGCTCATCATTCGCCCGCCTACCTGGACCCCTGAACTAAAAGCTCTGTCCTCATTTGTAAATAATTGTCTACAGTTTCATTAGGCTGTTAATTTCTTCGTTATTTCTTTTCTTTGGTATTTTTTAGGAACGTTTTTGTTAATTTTTATATTTCAGGACTCTTCTTGTCGGTCCTGGTCCGCTGTGTTTCCTATGCAAAGTTTTTGCTCGACCAATTTGGCTTTTCGAATGACTTTTACGCCCTTGAATTTTTCATATTCAGTCATTTAAAATTCTCATTCACAATTTTAACTAGCTAAACTCAAGTGGCGGCTGTTCGCTACTAAAATTCAAATGAAAAGTGCCGAATTTTTTTTTTCATTTTTAATTTTATTAGTGACTATATTGGTATATAATAACCTCTTTTGACGTCATTCGAAGCCCCTAATCGATTTTAGTTACCCTCGAAGTAATAATTTTGAAACAATATTTTGTTCCTGTCTATTTTAGGCGAATTTATGATTGTTAAGTGTTTAATTGCTTTCAAACAAAGTTTGTAGCAATTATATAGTCATGCTGTCTTCTGTTGTCCAATTTTTGCGTGACTGATTTTCCGTCTGATGCTTTAAACATTTCTTACTAAAGAGCGGCATAAACAGGCAAAGCCCGGCGGGCATTAAAGGACGGAGCAGCTCTTTTACGCCATTCTAGTCCCCAAGTATCCGATTAACCAGAATCATTTTGAGGAGACATAAGTTCGTAGTGCGAAGGGCAGTGTTTAATCTGAAGAGTTTACCCCCCCCCCCAATCACCCACTTCAGTGACACCACCCCCCGTCCAACCTCAACCGGTCGATTTGGACCTCCTCCAGCTCTCCCACCCCGCCCCAATAACGCTTGAATGAAAAACTCCCTTCGCTCACATCCCCCTCTAATGCTCACTCTAATGCTGGCATCCCTAAGCCCAAGCTGGCTACTACCGAAACCAGCTGCTCGATGGGCGTTTGAGAGTATTTCGCCTGACACAGAATTTGAAACCTGGACACATCCTAATTTTAATCCTATTAGAGGCTCAATGCAGTGAATTTCGTAAAATGCTCTCAATAAATTTACTTTAATTGGCCTCAAACAAATTTAGTAGCAACTGTTTGGGTATTGTGTTTTTTGATGCGTTGTTTTTCTTGATCGTTTTTGTCTAACTGATTTGAAGCTGTGGTGCTTAATTTGGATAGTTCATTTTTCATTTTAAGGGCAGGCATAATTACTACGTATGCTACGTATGTATCTTTCAAATGCGTGATATTGGTTTCAAATTTGGATGACGCCTTGATTTGTTTTCGTCAGTATTCCTAATTTGTACAACTACAACACTACAGCGCTATCAGCCCTGGTTTTTTTCCAAGATTTTTTTCATATGTATCTGACGTAATTTTTCATACGTAATCAGACTAATTACGTAATACTTCGAAGAACGACAAAATAATTTTTTCAACCTTATATTTGGTAGATTTCCTCGGGTTCTTCACTTGCTGTCACAAATTATACTGTTCAATTTTTCAAGAGATGGACTGAAACGAACAGTATAGTGTTCACCATTATCGGATACATATCAGCAGAAAAAACAGGCAGGAGGTTTTTTCTTAGAAGTAGAAGTTGGGGCTTCAAAGTTCACTTCGTCACTACAAATTGAGCCATTGCAATTTTGGCTTATTGATTTATAGCAGCACAGCGATACCTGGGGCTAATATTGGCCTTTCTTGTTTTTTTTTAGAATTCAAAGAATTTTAAATGAATTGGGGCGCTGTCTTTTTTTAAAGATCTGTTCACACATTTTCATGATTTTTAAAGTCAAATTGGAGGAATGATTTTGGTCACGCCGAAACAGGAAGTGGAGCTAAAAAGCAAGTGATTTCGCCCTGTAATTTTTTTGCGTTAATTTTAAGGTAGAGTGAGAAAAATGGGTATGAACAAAAATTCGCTTCACATGGGTTCACGGTTTTTCGTTCACATGCAGCAATTTCACTTTGATTTTCACAGTTTTTTGTTTCAACCAAATTTCCATTTCCCCGCTAGTGGTTTTTTTCCACATGCGGCATTTTAACATTGATTTTTTAACAATTTTTTTGATCTATTTTAGAAATGGTTTTCCTAATTCACTCATAGTCCGTTCTAGGTCTGGTTTTTTGTTTAGTCTGTGAAAATTCTTTGAATTGTACGTCTTGTCCTGCTATGTTTTTTTATTTCGCCGTCAAGATTTTTGTTGCGACCATATGACGTCACAACCACTTCAAATCTGCTTTTTAATTGCTCTTGAACGAAGTTCATAGCAATTATTGTAAACGTGTGTGTCTTTTTCATGGAAATTTTTCGCTTGACAATTTTGACTTTCCGAGTGACTTTTACGCCATTGGCTTTGCGTTTCGCGTGACCTAACATTCTCTCTCGATCACAATTTCAAGCAGCTGAACTCAATTGGCGTCAATTTAATACTAAAAGTCAAATGAAAAGTGCGCCGAAACTGGTACCATTTTTTAATTTTAAATCTTAATAGTGGTATATGTTGACCTCTAATGTGGTTATTTGAAGCCCACTATTGAACTTCTTAGTCCCAATTAGGCTCTCCCCTCCCCCCCGACTGAAGCAGGCTACAATTCATTTAAAGCTACCACCAGTCGTTTGAGAGCAATTCTTCCGACGTTTAATCGGTTATGTTTAATAGCCACCCTCATCTTCTCAGCCGGCTATTATTTTGCCGCTTTTTCAACATTTTGCGTGAAATCTTTATGACTTCTCTAGGCTAGTTTCACTCTTCTGTCATTCTGCTCAAAGTCTTTTTAAACAGCAGCTGCTCAGCAAAGCAATTCAAAATGAAAAGAGTTAGTATAAAGAAATCAAAGTCAGAAATAGAAACGGGATAAACCCATAAAGCCCATTTTTAGATGCCCGGTACTTGAACGTTTAGTTCCTATCTATAATGCTTTTTGGTATTGATACCAGACTTTGTAGCCTCTTACTGAAAGAAAGGAGTATGTTCAATTACGAAATGACATCAAAATAAATCGCACTTAAAAATGTTTTTATACCAAAATCAATTTTTGTTATTTTCTTTTCTTTCAATCCCAATAGAGCTATGGGAATCAACGGCGGCTATTTTCCGGCAATCTGCCAGGTATGTTTGTTCATTCGTTCGTGCAATTTCAACTGAAATGAGTGTGTAACGTTATTTTTCGCTCTTAGTGGAGCGAGTTTTTTTGTTCTTTCGCGTGATTAAATTTTAGAACACACGTGACTTACCTCACTCTCAAAAATGACTTCATTCTGAAATTGACTTTTTTAAACTTTAATTCAATGAGATAAGGTCAAGTGAATGCGTGTAACTCTAAATGAAGGTTATTTGAGAGCAGCTAATTGAATAGAGGCAGCGAAAACTAACATATTTTAATCAAATGTTAATATTTTAATCATAATATTTTTTAATCAAAATATAACATCTCAGCCTTCAATGAAAAGACTAATTTTTGGTCTGTCTTTTTTACTGTTTTTTTGAGACTGCAGATCTACAAAGCTATTGCGGCTATTTTCTGGCAATCTGCCACCTATGTTTCGAATTTACTTAGTTCCGCAAAACTGAGCTGCAGAATACAGAATTTTTGAAATAAAAATCAACATAAAACCTAATTCTTGGAGAAAACGAATACTTAAAAACGTTGCACATCTTTTACAAATTGTTCTCTCGCCTCATCTACACTGAGAAGATGCGTGACAGTTGAATGGAATTTCGTTTAACTACGATGTACAAGAAGAAAAATGCTTTCGAAAGATTTTGATTTTCTATTCTCTAAATCTCTGAGCTTACCACAAAAACCTTGTCCTCGGATGGTATGGAAGTTAATTAGACTTAAGTAAGCATAATTGTTGAAGAAAACAAGAGAAAAGTTTTGATATTTTTTGCTTTTTTATCTGACTTTTAGAACCTTGTTCTTCTGGAGTAGATTTTCAGGTAACACCCTGTTGAACAAAAAAACTCAAAAGTACATAGTTTTATTTAGACCATGAAAAACTCCAATTACCCCAATGTCGTTCACTTTGCTAAAAGAAATTTCGCCTGATAGCATGTTTTTTAAACTATATGAATAAGTTTTCCGTTTTTATCTTATTGTTTAATAACTATGATAAACCTCGCTTCCCAATCAATGCAGAGGAATATAGTCAAAATGTTGATTTGCTCAATTTGCTATCTGGTCAAAAATATTTCAATCGTTATAAAGTTTTTACATAAGTGGCCTTGTATTATAGTTCCATGACAGCTCGCATGACAGCAAATTTTTCTCTTCTGCGTTCGGTCTGTTTTTGAAAAAGGTTTTTTGTTACCAAATGTACCTCTGCGATAAAATTGATTTAATAGCAACAGAAATGAAAATAAATAAATACTAATTCTGTCAGAACAATCTATTTCTTTCGTTGAGAGGTCTGTTGGAACATTCTACCTACTTAATCGAATGCGCCGTCTTAATGCCGAAAAACATAATAATTTTTAAATCAGACGGCTCGTTCTAGTCCGTGCGTGGGATGTTCCAACAAGCGTTGCCAAACTCTTACTGTTCCGACACAAGTAGTTTTTGTTCATGTTCATTATTAGTGTAACTAATGAAGCTACTTTATTGGAGCGGTGCAGGCAAATTCTTAAAAACAAAAGTTGTAGAGGTTAAAATTCTTGGTAAGTTTTCGCCCTCGTTGGTTTCATATAGCCAATTGGAGATCTGTGGTTTCCATAATTTCTTGATTACATTTTTCATGGGCAAAGATTGTGTACTCAAACAATTCAATAATAGCTTTTGCTCTGCTACAATCTACTACAGCTACTTTGGATGAACTACAATATAAGGAAATTTTGGTGACAATTCGCAATAAACTTCGAAAAAGTTTAATATTGTGTAAAATTTCAATATGCCTTCCGTATGTCAACAGGTGTTCATACGTGCGACTGGGAAATTCGCGTGAACAACTGACAGACGCAATGAAGAAGAGTATAATTGAGAAGGTGCTCGACTATGGCACAGGAAGAGACACTCTCCGATGTCTGGCTCTGGCAACTGCAGATGACCCTATGGACAAGGATGACATGAACCTCACTGACTCCACCAAATTTGCATCTTATGAAGTGAGTTTTGTCGAAATATATGATTCGGGAGTTGTCTTGTAAGGGTACCTTACTTTATGAAAAAAAGACGAAAATGTTCTAAAAAAATTCAAACTTTTTTGTCCTTTTCATGTTCTCAATTTGTTTTCTCAATATTCTAAAAATGTTCTGGGTTTAAAATGCTCTTGCGGCTTACAGTCTCAATTTTGCTTCTTGGCTAATAAAAACAATTCTGGTCCGTTTCTGTTTTCCGCTTGATTGTTTTTTCATCTCACCAATTAGACTTTTTGGCCTCTGAAACGGAATAAATATTTAAAGCATGAGTGCATTAAGTCGCTTTGTAGCTCTCCGAGAGCGTTACTAGGCGCTTTGTGGACGTTTCCCCGAGATAGCTACGTTTATCAAGGGTTTGTACTTTTGATAGAATGACATTTATTTTTTTGCACAATAAAGTTGATATCGCTCAACGGAATCAAATTTTGACCTTTCGTGATTTTTAGAGCGAGTTGACCCTAGTGGGCGTCGTTGGCATGTTGGACCCTCCCCGAAAGGAGGTAAAAGGATCGATTGAACTGTGCAGACAAGCAGGAATCAGAGTAGTGGTGATAACCGGCGACAACAAGAACACGGCCGAGGCTATCTGCAGACGTATTGGAGTGTTCACAGAGGAAGAAGACACAACTGGCAAAGCTTTTACTGGCAGGGAATTTGATGAGTTGAGCTTGACAGATCAGAAGAGAGCTGCTTGTAATGCTAAACTGTTTGCGAGAGTGGAACCAGCACATAAGAGCAAGATCGTCGAGTACCTCCAGGCTAACGTGCGTATCTTGATAATGCAGTCATTTTCAATTTTGAAATTTGAGTAAGAAGTGGCCAGGTTTTTCACATTGTGTGAAAAAATTGCTCTAGAAATTGAAGTCGAGTTTTAGAATAGCAGCAAAAAAGGTTTCGAATTGACGCGAATTGGTAATTTATTTCTCCTGCCATTAAGTGCGTTATTGACAATAATGACTAATGGTTCTAATTCCAAGAAGAGCACGTGAAATTAATTGCGATTAGCTGCAACGCTCTGTTTTAACACTCCTTTAAAGTGAGATCATAAATCTTTATTTTTTTATCTCCATTTCAGAACGAGATATCGGCCATGACTGGTGATGGTGTTAACGATGCTCCCGCACTCAAGAAGGCAGAAATCGGAATCGCTATGGGATCAGGAACTGAAGTTGCCAAAAGCGCTTCGGAGATGGTTTTGGCTGACGACAACTTTTCAACAATCGTTGCGGCGGTTGAGGAAGGACGAGCTATCTACAACAACATGAAGCAATTTATCCGATACTTGATCTCGTCTAACATTGGCGAAGTTGTTAGTATTTTCTTGACAGCTGCGCTTGGTCTACCAGAGGCTTTGATTCCCGTCCAGTTGCTCTGGGTGAATCTGGTCACTGATGGACTTCCGGCTACAGCGCTTGGATTTAACCCTCCTGATCTTGACATCATGAACAAGCCGCCTAGGAATCCAACTGAAGGTCTCATTACTGGATGGCTGCTATTCAGATATATGGCAATTGGAAAAGTGAGTGTGCTTGAGAGGTTTAACTCAATGTAAAGTTCTAGAGCATCGACACAACTTTAGTTTCAGAGTTCGAGCAAGATAAAAAAAAGAAAAATTGAATTCTTTGAAAAAAATAGGTTTGCTTGCCGCAATTATGTTGTTTAAATAGTCTTTTTCAGACTCAACTTTATACAGTGCTATGTTAACATGTGCATTGATGATCCTAGAATTTTGGCGAATAAAAGACATTTGTGTTTTCAGTCTATGTTGGGATGGGTACAGTTGGCGCATCCGTGTGGTGGTTCATGTTCTACTCGGAGGGTCCTCAGTTGAACTGGTATCACCTCACCCACCACCTCCAGTGCTCCACTGACAAGGACAACTTTGTGGGAGTGCCATGTGACATCTTCGATGACCCTCACCACATGACTATGGCTCTGTCTGTCTTAGTCACCATTGAGATGTGCAACGCTATCAACAGGTATATATCGTTGAGATAGATTGCTGCTGAGATCATTAGCAATAATTAATGTTGAATCCTCAATGTTAGAAATTGATACTGGCTCTCGCTTATTTTAAACTCTTCAATGCATTAGAGTAGTGAAAACACATACCTTAGTTTGTACTTGGAAAAAAAGAAAAAAGGTACAACAAATGCATAGCTCGCAATGGCGTGATTTTTTTTATAGCTGCGAAGCTGTAAGCTGAGCGTAGCTATATTGCGGTGCTCTTGGTTTTTACGACTCGAAGAGGAGTATTGGTTTTCTCTCGGTCTTTTTACGACTCGAAGAGGAGTATTGGTTTTTACGACTCGAAGAGGAGTATTGGTTTTCTCTTGGTTTTTTTTTTTTTACAGGAAGTCGATTTCTTCACGCGGCATTTTGACCTAAAAGCGAAAGTGAGAAAAGCTGTCTTGGTGAACAGATTTTCGCTAAGCGAGAGAAGTTTTTTGATCATGCGCTGTGTTTAGTAATTGACTTTTTGACTTTGAAAAGTAGTTTTTGACTGAATGGCACATATAGATAACCGTTTTTAGCCGTTTTTTCGTCTAAGTGGCCCAATTTTTTTGCTTTTAATTTGGTTTCTTGTGGAAACAATTTTTTGTCGATACTATATTGAATTGTCAACCTCGGAAATTGATGCCACAGTTTTTTGCAGGGCCTGAAAATGGGTTTCAAGTTGAAAATTGCCACATATTTCTTGATTTTTTAGTTATTTTTTGGCTTTTTTTCTATTAAAATCTTTCTTTTTGGATCTTTTAACCGTCTTTTTGTCAAAAATCAGTTAATATGGCAACTTATCGTTGAGAATTCATATAGTCAAGGCCTCTTTCTACCTCGATTTAGTTTTGTTTTATAAAATTGTACATATGCTAATCCGATTTTGGTAGTTTTTTTTCCGATTTTCGTCAGTTTTTTGTTTGTAATTTGGTTGTAATTGCTAGAAATAGTCTTTTTGTGCAACATGAGGGACCTCAATCTCGTTTCAATGAAAATTCAATCATTTTTTGGCGTTAAGCTTTTGAAAAATACTTAGAACTTTTTCATAAATGCAGTTTTAAAAGTTTTTTGACCATTTTTTGCAAAATGTTTCAAGGTTTCTAATTTTTGAATTCTACTTTTTCGTATTTTTTGTTCTCCTCAGGAGGATAGATCTCTGTATCGGATGACTAGTTATCTTTTCTATGTCTTGAATGCTGAACAATGAAATGTATTCGTTTTTCTTGAATTCTTTAATCAATTTATTGGAGTGATTTTTGAAGCGGGAAATCAAACGCGTGAAGAAATTTGGAATTATTTTGGTGCTGAACAAAAGTGAAGAGCGGAGCGAAAAGAGTGGTTTTTGTTCATACCGCTGTTTCTGACAGAGCGAGAAATTGATTTGTTAAAAAATTTTCTCTAAGCGAGCGAAAATTTTTTGTTCACGTGCAGCTTTTAAAAGCAGTTTTTTTGCAACTTTTTGATGATTTTGAGGTTTGATTATGATAATATATTAGCTTTAGGTTTGTTCTGATAGAAATTGAAGGTTTCAAGTAGTTAATTTGATTTTTAATGCTAATTTGGAGGGTTTTTTTAATCAGTTTTGCTGATTTTTAGACGAAATTTAATTTTTTTATCTATTTTTTTGTTTTACTGCTTTAAGTGGGGTTTGAATAGAAGCGTGTTTCTCAAGTTATTGTCAGATACCGATTGAGTAAAGTTTGGTTGGTATAAATCATTTTTTCTTTGGAAAAATGACCGAAAAATTGAGAAATTTTAAACCATTTTTTTGCAGTTTTTCATTCTTTTTAATCTTACACAAGTGTCTTACCCACCCTATTATAACTTGACCAATATTTTGCGATTTTTTTTGTTGCTCTAGTTGCAATGGAACCTTATTCGGCTTTATGTTTCCTCGTACTATCAAAAAAAACTCATTTAGTTTTTATAGTTTTTTTTGTTGAATTTGTTTTTGAATGCCGTTTCTATTCTTCCTTGATTTTTTATGGCATTTGTGAAGGTTTAGGGTTCACAATAGTTGTTTTACTTGTTTAGTGATAAGTATGGGCTATTTTGGATATGAATCATTTTTTTTTTTGTTGAGAAATATGACGAAAAATGTCGAAAATTGGAAATATTTTTCTTAATTTTTTGCAGTTTTTCGTTTTCTGGACTTTAGACAAGTCTCTTAGCCTATTATGGCTTGCCTATTGTTTTGCGAGACTTCGGATACCCTATTGGCTGGAAAAAGTTTTTTAATTTAGTTGCTTTTGTAATATTAGAAAATTTATAAACTTTTTCCAGTTTCTTAGTCAAAGCTGTTTGTAAGAGCTTATTTTTTCAATGGTTTGGCTTCAAGTATTTTAAAAAATTCTCATAAGTGATTTGAGTAGGTAATAGATGTGTTGACGAACTATTTTTTGGCAGAGATACTTATTTCGGGATCTCAAGTTATGACAAAATTTGATCAGAGTTTTTATCATACTTTAATAGATTTGATTTTTTTTTTACATTTTTGTATTACGGTTTTGTTTCAAGATAGTCCTAAATTATTGGAGAAATGTTTTGTGTAATGGGAAGTTGGAGGGCATTTAAGTGGATTCCCCCTTCGAGTCGTTTCCGGAATTCTTCCGGCTATGTTTTTTTTTTACAGGAAGTAGATTTGTTCACGCGGCATTTTGACCTAAAAGCGAAAGTGAGAAAAGCTGTCTTGGTGAACAGATTTTCGCTAAGCGAGAGAAGTTTTCTGATCATGCGCTGCGTTTAGTGAATGACTTTTTGACTTTGAAAAGTAGTTTTTGACTGAATTGCACATATAGATAACCGTTTTTAGCCGTTTTTTCGTCTAAGTGGCCCAATTTTTTTTACTTTTAACTTGGTTTCTTGTAGAAATAAATTTTATTCGATACTATATTGAAATGCCAACCTCGGAAATTGATGCCACAGTGTTTTGCAGAGCCTGAAAATGCGTCTCAACTTGAAAATTAGCACATAATTCTTGATTTGTTAGTTAATTTTTGGCTTTTTTCTATTAATTTCTTCATTTTTGGATCTTTTAATCGTCTTTTTGTCAAAAATTAGTTAATATGGCAACTTCTCTTAGATAATTCCTATACTCAACGCCTCTTTCTACCTCGATATAACTTTGTTTCATAAAATTGTACATATGCTAATCCAATTTTAGTAGTTTTTTTCCGATTTTCGTCAGTTTCTTGTTTGTATTTTGGTTATTATTGCTAGAAATAGTTTTTTTGTGCAACATGAGGGACTTTATTTTCGTTTAAATAACAATTCAATCTAATTTGGGATCAAGTTTTGAAAAAAGAGATAAATTTTTTTCATAAATGCAGTCTTAACTTAAAAGTTCTTTGACCATTTTTGTTTTGCAAAATGTTTCAATGTTTCGTTTTTATGAATTCTGCTTTTTCCTATTTTTTTTGTTCTCTTCAGGAGGATAAATCTTTGTATCGTATGACTAGTTATCTTTTCTATGTCTTGAATGGTGAACAATGAATTGTATTCCTTTTTCTTAAATTCTTAAAATTGATTTTTAACTTTCAAAAATCAAGAATGTCTTTTTGTTACGGTGTTCCTTACATTGTGCCCATATTCTTCACATTCTAGTTAGTATCATTCTAGCTTTGTCCTGGCAACTACATTTTTTTCGGTATATTGATTTTCAGTTTTTAAAAATGAACGATTTCAGCTTTTTCTTAGATTTTCGTCTTTTCTTTGGTTTGCAATTGATTTCATTCAACATAAGGCAGTACTGAGAGCTTGATAGCAAGTCTTTTCCAAATTTTCCACTTATGACTATTTACTGCAACGTTCTTCCGGCCTTGGTATTAATTTAAACGATTTTTGCCTTTGAATATTCTTCTGCTGCTTATGTCTTTTCTACGATCAATTTAATTTTTGATTTAGTACGAAATCATGTTGTCTGGCATAAGTATAACAAGGAACTAGTGTTCGTTGTTTTTTGTTTTAGTTGCAGTGATTATAAGTGTAATTATAGGTGTTTTCTGATTCTTAAACTTGAGCTTTCTTTTTCGAAAAGATTTAACTTAATTTCTAAGATTATTATCTGCCGTTTGCTTTCGCGATCTTTTTCAGATTAGAATCATGAATTATTTGAAAGAAAATTGATAACCTTGTCTGCTTTTTCACACTATCAGTTTTTTGACCACCTTAATTGTTTCGGATTTTTTAACGTTACCAAACATTTTCAATAATATAAATTTTTGCTGCATTTTGTTTCTCTTGGTGACAGTGGTTTAAGTTTCACCAATTTTTAGAGCAGACCATGAGAGATAGTGAGTTATTGGTTTAATACAAAAGGTAGTGGCTTCCACTGCAGTTATGGTTTTGTTAGTGAAGTTTTGAAGCTTCGAGTCGCTTCCGGAATTCTTCCGGCTATGTTTTTTGTTTCGTCGTCTGACGCTCTTTTTTCGTTTACATTTGTTCACACAGCAAAGCTGAAAAAGTCAAATTTTCTGAATGACTTCTTCCTCTCATTAACGGCATTTACTCGCGTGACGTCATTTCTCACTCGCTTCAGCGAAAGTTTTTAGGTTATTTGCGTGGTTAGATTTTGATCATACGTGACTTACCTCACTCAATAAAATGGCTTTTGCACTTTAAAACTGAAGTTTAAATTGAATTTGCTTAAGTTCAAAGGAACTCATATGTGCAGTAAAGGTCCGTAATAAGAGGCGTATGTGGAATGAATTTTAACAAACTTTTTTAATTTATCGCTGAATGTTTTTTAGCCTAGTTTTTTGAGCGGCGTCGATTTTGTTTTTAATTTAGATCTGTTTCTATCTCTATTATATGGCACGCAGGTCTATTCTTTCGCAGCTATTCTGGCAATCTGCCGGCCATTATAGCTTCGAAGCTGTAAGCTGAGCGTAGCTATATTGCGGTGCTCTTGGTTTTTTTGTTTCGTCGTCTGACGCTCTTTTTTCGTTTTACTTTTGTTCACACAGCAAAGCTGAAAAAGTCAAATTTTCTGAATGACTTCTTCCTCTCACTAACGGCATTTGTTCACGTGACGTCATTTCTCACTCGCTTTAGCGAAAGTTTTTAGGTTATTTGCGTGATTAGATTTTGATCATACGTGACTTACCTCACTCAATAAAATGACTTTGCACTTTAAAACTGAAAATTAAATCGAATTTGTTTAAGGTCAAAGGAACTCATATGTGCAGTAAAGGTCCCTAATAAGAGGCTTCTGTGGAATGAATTTTAACAAGCTTTTTTAATTTTTAGCTAAATGTTTTTTAGCCTAGTTTTTTGAGCGGCGTCGATTTTTCATTTTAGATCTGTATCTGTTTCTATCTCTATTATATGGCACGCAGGTCTATTCTTTCTCAGCTATTCCGGCAATCTGCCGGCTATGTTCATTAGTTTTAAAGTGGAGTGGGGAAACGGGAAAATAAAAATTGGCTTTCTTGCTAATATTTTTTTATTTGCGGCAATTTCAGTTGATTACTACTGTTTAATTGCTCTCAATGCACGTTTGTAACAATTATTTTAGTCCTCTGGTCTTTTTTATGCAATTTTTTGCTTTACCTTTTTTTCGGGTGACCCATTTGACTTTTGTTCCTCAAAAACGGGTGGCGCTCGTTGGGCATTAAGTTCTCTTAGAGCCCTAGGCCCTACTATACTCTAAGAATACGATTCACCAAAACTGTTTTAGTAAATTTCATGGTGTGAAGGGCGGTTTTTAATCTTTAAAATTTGAAACCCACAGTCACCCCCACCCTCAACACTCCCATTGTCCACCTTCCTCCAGCTGTCGATTTGAACCCCCTCTCATCTAGCCTTCGCGACCCTGCCCCCATTGCTTGAACACCCTCCCCCACAAACACACTGGTCAACCCCAATCCCGTAATGCTAGCATCCCTGAGCCTCAGCTGGCTACTACCGAAGGCAACCGCTGGCCGGTCGTTTGGGATCAATTTGCCCGACGTGTGCCTGGTCTCGAAGGACCGGTTATATTTTTGTTTAGAATGTTTTATGTTTTTAATTGCTCTTGAACGAAGTTCATAGCAATTATTGTAAACGTGTTTGTCTTTTTATGCAAATTGTTGGCTTGACCATTTTGCGTTTTTCTTCTAGACCATTCTTTGACTTCTCAAGTGACTTTTTCGCGCTTTCGTTCTTCATTTTTGAGTTATCTCTATTGCTCTCACTCCGAAGTAAAGCTTGTTACTAATATAAGGTCGGTTGCAGCATAGCAAAAACAAGGGCATGATAGACGAGTGGCCAGTGCATCTGGTTATGGATCGGGAGGTCCATGGTTCTAATCACGGCGGGGTCAAACTTTTTTTCTACCGGCCTGTCGCTCGAGGAATTCTTCCGACATTAGTCGGTTTATGTTTGTTTTGAAGTTGGTTTATGTTTTTTTTTGGTTTTACGTTGGGTTTTTTTCTCCTAATGGTTTTCGCTATTCATTTTATAGTCCATTCTAGGGCTAGGTTGTTGTTTATTAAATGAAAAAATTTGAGTTGTGGATCAGGACTTGTCCTGCTTTGTTTGTTGTTTCGTCGTCTGACGGTCTTTTTTCGTTTTACCTTTGTTCTCACAGAGAAGCTGAAAAGGCAAATTCTCTGAGTTCCTCTCACTAGAGGCATTTCTAGGCGCGACGTCATTTCTCACTGTCTGTAGTAAGCGGTTTCAGTTCATCTGCGTGATAAGTTGCTCTCGAACGAAGTTTTAAATATTTATTGTAAACGTGGGTGGGTGGGTGTGTGTGTGTGTGTGTGTGTGTGTGTGTGTGCGCGCGCGTGTGTGCGTGTGCGTGCGTGTGTGTGTGTGTGTGTGTGTGCGCGCGCGTGTGTGTGCGTGTGCGTGCGTGTGTGTGTGTGTGTGTGTGCGCGCGCGTGTGTGTGTGTGTGCGCGCCCGCCCGCGCGCGCGTGTGTATGTATGTGTGTATGTGTGTGTGTGTGTGTGCGTGTGTGTGTGCGCGCGCGTGTGTGTGCGTGTGTGTGTGTGTGTGTGTGTGTGTGTGTGTGTATGTGTATGTGTATCCTTTTTTTTCTATGCAATATTTTCACTTGACAGTTTTTGCGCTTTTCTAGAGCATTTTTTCACTTCTTCATTGACTTTTCAAGCTTTAAAGGTTTTTAATAGCCGCCGTCAGCCTCTCAAACAGCTATTATTTAGGCGGTCTCCTTTTTTTAATTCTCTTTATCTTTGGATCATGTTTTTCGTTTTACTCTAGTCACGATTTTCACGTTTGACTTCCAACTTCCTTCGCTTACTGTTTCAACTGAATGGATTATAAATTTTTTCATGCATTCAAATACACTATATATTGAATACTGTCAAAGTCAAAAGAGCGAAATCAAAAGAGACTGGATAAACCGATAAAGCCAGGTCATTAAGTCATTGAGAGTTAGGTTATGAAAGTTTATTAGAGTGTTCACTATCTGATATCGGTATTAAGCTTATTAGCTTTCAGTTTAGAAGCTGAATTAAGTATAGTTTTAGAATCTGACTGAAACTGCACGCCAAATTAGAACACTTTTTGACACAGAAAAAATTTCAGTCAATTTGTCTCTTTTTTCTTTTTCTGTTTCAATCTCGATGTGCATCAAGCGCATAAACGGCGGCTATTTTCCGGCAATGTGCGGGCTATGTTTAGAAATCTGACGTGCTCTCATTCTGAAATAAAGTTTGTTGCTAATATAAAAGTGACTGTGAGCTAATGAGAGTCAGGAGGTCCGGGGTCCGAACCCCCTGTGGGGTTGGATTTTTTCACCCATAAATTATTTTAAGCTATGCATACTATAAATTAAACGAGCCTAGCTGTTCTTCGAGTTCTATTCACCCGAAGTTAGTCTGTTTATGGTTAATTTTGGAAGCAGTTATTGTAAGCGTGTTGCTTTTACTTTCCCGTGACTTTTTTGCGTGATCTAAGTTTCTCATTCACAAGTGTCAGCAGCTAAACTCAAGTGGCAGCAGTTCACTACTATAATCCAAATGAACAAATGAAAAATGAAATCAGTGTAATTTTCTACACTGAATTTTATCAGTGGTTGTAGTGGTATATAATAACCCCCTAATGACGTCTTTTGAATCCCCTTTAGTTAATTGAGTTACCCTCCCCACCTCCCTCGACTTAAGCAGGCTGAATTAGATTCGAGCTCCCACTAGTCGTTCGAATGCACTTCTCCAGACTTTACTGGGTTAAGTTTAGATTTTGATCATACGTGACATACCTCAATGAATGGAATGACTTCTGCACGTTAGTTTTTTTTGAATTAGTGTATGGTCAAAGGAACTCATTTATGCAATAAAGGTCCCTTATAGAATGCTTCTGCCCGTGTGAATTTAACTTGTGTCTGCATCTATTTCTATCTGTATTAAATGAATTATAAATATTTTTCACAGCTGATAATCTCTATTCAAACAGCAGTGGACAGACAACCAAGTGTCAACGATTACTTCAATTTTTAGGATATTATACTATCGGTCGCCTCGCGAATAAGAGATAGCCAAAATTAGTTCAGAAAGTCCCATAAACCATTGGTAGCAGGAATAAAAATCTTCAGGCAACGAATAAAAACCTGCCATAAACTGAACAAATTTTGGACAATTATGGATGTGCGTATTGTTTGTTAATTCTTCTCAAACGACGCTTGTAGCAATTTTATTAGTCATATCGGTCTTTTTTAATGCGATTTTTTTAGACAGTGGTTCTTGGAGGTTGACCCCTCCTCCACAACACCCCCACCCCCGCACATCAGCCCCCTTTCACTCCCCCCCAATCCCCACCCCTGCACATCGTTCAGGCCATAAGGGCCCCGTGCAACCAAAAAACCCTTCCATCAGCCGCTCACACGCCCCTTCAATTAAGCTAAAGCTAGCCTCACTAAACCGTGGCTAGCTACTGACAAAGCCAACCGCTCGCCGGTCGTTAGAGAGCAATTTGCCCGACGTTAGTTGGTTATGTTTAGGGGTTTTCGATTGAGTAATCTGTGTTTTAGTCTGTCTGAGAACCAGAGTCTGGTTGCGATGCCTCCTTGGACAAACCCCTCTCTGGTGGCTGCCATTGTCCTCTCCATGGCTCTACACTTCGTCATCCTATACACACCTTTCCTAGCTGTAAGTCCGCAAATACTAGTACTGCTACCGTCAATTGGAAAGGAAAATACGAGGTTTCTATAGCTCATTCTGATTAAAAGACTGAGAAAGATAATTTATTGAACCCGCTCTGGCCTCAGTCGCTGATCTCTGAACCCTGAAATTAGTGTACTTAGATTAGATTAACCTTACTTCACCCCAAAATACTGATACGATTTCCTCATTAAATTAGAATTCTATTCCTTTCAAGGACCTGCCTTCTTTGCTCCTCATTTAGAACTTTTCCCCTCATTTTAGTGTAGAATTATCCACTCACATCGCTCAAGTTATATTTAAGAAAGTTGAATCATTATTCAGATATTTTTATTCAAAAATTGAGACTTGTACGATAGTCGTGAAGTTGGAAGAAAGTTTCGATAATTCTTTAACAAGTCAGATCTGAAAACTCTCACTATTTTTAAACTGAACAACAGTCAACTTGGACTTTTTTTAAGATCTATGACCGGGATTTATTTATTTATTTCTGATTTTAATCAGTGCAATCGAGTTTTTGTGATGAGTCTTTCGTTAAAAATCAGTGCAATGATTTCTGGTAAAAACTGATTTTCTGGTATCACGTCTGAGAAATTATTTTGTAATAAGTATCAATGTCTTTGGTATTTAGCCTCTGTCTATTCTTCCAACTTTAGGACGCACGTTGACTACATTCTAAACATTGCCTGGATTATGACAATTTTCGATTTTTGTCGTCTAACTGACACACGATAAATAGCTGCAACTGAAAAATTAAAGGGAATCGTAGAAAAAATAGTATTAGCCACAATTTTTTTGTGGCTGACAGAAAATTCCCAAAGGCTAAGTCTGAGAAATCTATGCTATTTCTCATATAACAAGCATTTATCGTGTTTCATTTTTTACTCGAAATATCGTGTATTAATACCATGTTCATTCATTTCCTTTCAGTGATCTTTAGAACAAGTAATTTGATCTTACAATGTGTGACGTTGTTTCAGGAAGTAAGTCTGAAAGAGAAGGGATGATGGTAAAAACATAATTGTAGACTAGTTTGGTACACTAAAAAGGTGTGGGATTGATTTATTTTCATTCCCCAAAAGTTAAGATGCCAATTCAATGCTGCCTGTGTGAGGCAGTCAGCTCCCCTAAATTGCATGCACCCCTTTTGTTTTTAATTGCTCTAAAACAACGTTTGTAGTAATTATTCCAGTCCTATTGGAGTTATTGTTAATTGCTATTCACCGAAGTTTGAAACCAATTATTAATTGCTCTCAAACGAAGTTTGTAGCAATTATATTAGTCCTGTCGGTCTTTTTACGACTCGAAGAGGAGTATTGATATTCTACAGGTTTTTTTACGACTCGAAGAGGAGTAATGATATTCTACAGGTTTTTTTTTAGCAGAAAGCAAGTTTGTTCATGACTTGAATTTTGACTTCTTTCTGTTCGAGCATTTACCTCCGTTTTTGATTGTTGACTTCTGTTTTCGAACATTGGATTTTAACAG
>NC_134480.1:29696455-29746511 GCF_964194025.1 Convolutriloba macropyga | reverse complement strand
ATATGTCCATTCCTCCATGACACCTCATACCTCTGTATTTATTGGCCAGCAGCTACAACTGTTTCTCACCCCCCCCCCCCCCCCCCCTCTTCCCCTCACTTAAACGGCCTAAACCCATTTTTGAGGTTCTTTACCCGAAATTGCCATCTGAAACCTCTATTTACACAAGACAGTAGTTAAACAGTTTGAAATACTGTGAACGTGTGCAATATGCACTAGTGAAATCAGCAATTTAAAATTCCGAAAGTGGCAATGCAAGGATCATAAATGATTTCCAAGGAAACAATTATTACTTACGCATGTCAATTAATAACAGCACACTGCTGGACACTCGTTATAAATGATGTCACTCTGTGACCTAATCGTTTTCATCTCAATCCATGTAAATCTAGATACCTTAAAAAGCAGCATGTGGTAATATTCTTCCTAAATGAGGTTACATTGAAAATGCTACGAATTACACTCACAATGCTCGAAACTCAAAGCCAGACAAATGTTTGTTAAAAAATATTAGGGTTGATAAAGTAAGAGGGACTGGGTGTACAGATAACAGTTATGCTGCTTTGTTGAGTATTCGGCACTTTGACCCCCGTTGATCTATAAAAAGTAATATTTGTTAAGCCGGATTATGGAAAACATATTTAGTAAGCTTATAGTACTTACCAATCCTTTTTTTCTGTGTTTTGTGAGACTTGTGCCGTTGTTGTTGTATTAAAAATACTATGAAGCAGAAATTGAGTTGAAGTAAATTTGGTTGTATATGATATTTTTTGTTCTTTCTCTGACACTCTCGACTAATCATAGTTAGTTGGTTGGTTGTGTTGTTTGTTTGTTATCGAATAACTATTCCGTTTTTGCTTCCTAAATCTCATTTATATAAATTAAAACTCTTATCCTCACAATTTTTTTCCTAACTTTTATTGCTCCAAAACAAGACAAATTGTCAGATTTAGTAAACTAAATTTTTGGAAAAGTATTAAACATACGAGGCTTGCTCATATTGTGTATTTAGCATTCGTTCGAAATCACGACAGCTGAAATCATTTGAAACATTCACTTGCATGTTTCAAAATACCACAGCTATGTATGCATTAACAGATTTTATAATATTAGATTTTCCTACATACAGTGCCAGATTTTAAAACTGTTGGCATTTTGAAACTGGCAGTGCGGGTTTAACGCCGATAATGCCGATACGCGATTAATGACAGATTTTTCAGTGGCGTCATCAGAGTTACGTAACTTGCGCTACTGTGTATATTTGGGCAAAACATTTCAATGCAAAGATTTGTGCAAATGTATACTGTGGTACGCCATAAGGACAAATCGAGGCTTCGAATCAAGACTGTCGCTAGTTAAAGAGTACAAAGTAAAAAAATATGTACTTAGTAACTATCAAGCAGTTTGGAGCAATATTTTGATTGTTAATGGGCTGTGTGCTAACCAATCAAGATTATCAGACGTGAGTTAAGAATGGTACTAACTAATTTAACGAATGTATTGCAAAGTGTGCGAGTAATAGTGCACCTGTAACTTACTACAAAAGCCAAACCATTCGGGCAATGCAGCTGGAAACATCATTTCCATTTTCTAATCAACAGTCGACAATCTGATCAACTTAGCAAGTTAGCAATGCACAATTATGCTCAAATTAAGACTGGTAGAATGATAGGCGAGAACGCAAGTTGTGTGTGAGATAAGCTTGACAAGAAGCTCTACGTTTTCAATGTATCCTGGGCTAGAGAAGTGACGAACAACTCAATCGGTTAAAAGAGATGCGCTTAAGACCAGTTAGAAGAGCGTAAGACAAGTTAAAGTAAGTGTAGTGCTTGAAAAGTAGGCTTGAAAGTAAGAGGCTGGTTTGAATCCAATTTTGGCACATTTTGACAGCAGATAAGTCAACTTCTACCCAAAGACAAAGTCAGTGGAATATTTGTGCTGAAATGGAAAAAAAAAAACGATTGGTAGCAGTACGAACTTGTGAACAAATAGTTTTTAAAGCTGTCTCGGAAAGTCTGCCAAAATTTAAGAAAAAAACTGGAAATCGTGAACTTGATTGAAAGCGCTTTGCAAGTAGCGCATTTGGCCATGCCTGGCCGTCTGTTGGCATGCCTTAGCGTTCCTTGGAACTGAATGTGCGTCTAACAACCAAACAAAGTTATAGGACGGGAGTAGCGTTTTTCAGGCATGCTATTAGATGCTTTCATGTAAATGTTCTGGTTTTGTACTTCAAAGCTAAAGGTTTGGCTCGTGTGGTTCTGGTTCCATGAATTCCATGAAATGTAATAATGTAACTATTTTTTTTTCTGGAAATGGCAATAATTATTCAAAGATTTTCAAAGTCAATGAAGTAACTATTTGCGAAACTTTATTCTACGTCAAAACGGGGTGTTAAAAACTGATAATTCTACACTCTCCTACATTTGCCCAATAATCAATAAAAACAAAAAAAAAATCCAAATTGCGTTATATTTAATGCACTTCATTCTCCTTCGAACGCAATGTTAGAAATGAAACAAAATACTACTTAATAGAAAATCTTTTTGTTACAAAAATCCTTTTTGGTAATATTAAAGAGCAATTAGGTTATTCAATCATAGACTGAGGAACAATAACTGAAAAAATATTGTCAGCCAGCAGATATCGTGAGACCAGTTGAGCCGGCTAAGTTACTAAGATAAGTAGCACTGTTTGATTTTTTTGGAGGTCATTATAACAATAATGAGATTGTTACTTGTTGGGTTATGGACTTTCGCAAGCGGAATAAAAAGCGTTTTTAACTAAGTAAAAAATTAATTTCTCATAAAAATGAGAGAATAACAAAATGATATTTTACAGAAGAATTTAGAGATTTACAGGAGAGATCTGATCTGATTATTAGATCAAGATGGTGATTTGAATTTGGGGATGAAAAAGGACTCAAAAATCAGCTGTATATATACCCATTATCAGTGTGAAAAAGTCAAGATACAAAACTAATCTTAGCACCGTGATTTAAAGTGGGGGTCGCAAGGGTTACCCAATATGGTTTGCTTCTGCAAATCAGTCGCAAAGGGAACCATAAATGGAATGCATTTGCACTTTTCTAAGAATTCATTCACACTTCCGGAGATATCATCGTCATTTAATACATGCTGGGAAGATTTTACATCAATTAATCTAACTCTAATAATAGTTATCTAGATTCACCAATTTGAACCGAATATTGATTCTCAGCACCATTTCTTGACGATTCATTTATATAATTTCTTTGATCGAAGTCATATTGCTTGTCTTTCTAATCTGGTAAGTCAAACTTTCTTTCTAATTCTCACTAAGTTTAAGACTATAGTTTGATCGACATTCTAACACCCCCACTCAGACTTGAGCTGATTGCGTAGAGTCTGTTCCCATCAAAACTGCTCTGAATTTTTCCACTTTCGAAACGGGTAAGGACTTTGTGAAGATGTCCGCTGCCATTTTGTCTGTAGGGACGTAATGAATTGAAATAGTCCCATCCTCCGTCTTGTCACGAATGAAGTGAAACTTTGTCTCGATGTGCTTGCTCCTCTTGTGCATGACTGGGTTTTGGCAAAGTCTGATACAACTTTGGTTGTCCTCTCCAATTGCTATTGGACGTTTCTGTTGGATGCCAAAATCCTCTAGAAGTTGTTTCAGGTAGAGTGCTTCCTGAACTGCTGCTGCCATGCCCTGATATTCTGCTTCTGATGAAGAAAGAGCAACTGTGGCCTGCTTCTTGACACCCCAGCTGAGTGCTGCGCCACGTCCGTTGAGCTTGAAGTAATAGCCCGTTGTTGATTTTCTGTCGTTCACGTCTCCAGACCAGTCCGAATCACTTTCCCCCACTAAATCATAACTATCCTCTTTTGTGTAAGTAAGTTTTAAACCTTTTGAACCTTGAAGATATCGCAGAAGTCGTTTTCCGCACATCCAGTGTTGATTGGTAGGTGCATTCATGTGTCTGGACAGAATGTTGACTGTGAACATGATGTCTGGCCTCGTCTGTTTGGCCAGATACAGAAGTGATCCAACCAAGCTTCTGTAGATCCTCTGGTCCACTTCTTCCTCTCCGTTCTGTGCTGTCTGAAGTTTCAAATTCAAATCAGCTGGAGTTCTTGCGGGTTTGCATTGATCCATTTGAAACCGCTCAAGCATTGTTTCTATGTAGCGTTCCTGGTCGACTGTGACTCTGCCCTCCTCTCGTCTGATTCTTAGACCCAGAAACCAGTGTAGTCTTCCTCTGTCTTCCATGTGAAAGGTTGCCTCTAGTGCCCTCTTGACATCGGAGATCACTGTCATACTTCTTGATGCTACTATGATGTCGTCAATCCAGACCAAGATGAAGGTGTGATCCTCTGCCTCTGATCTTGCGAACAAGCAGTGATCGTTCCTGCTTCTGGTGAACCCCTGTCTCAGTAGGAAGTTTGCCAGCTCTTTGTACCAGTTGTTAGCAGCCTGTTTCAAACCATAAATTGATTTATTTAGTCGACATACTAACTTCTCCCCATCTGATCCGCGTTTTACAAACTCCTGTGGCTGTTCCAGATACACTTCTTCCTCGATTGGTGAGTGCAGGAAAGCAGTCTTGACATCAAATTGGTGCATCACATGGCCCTGCTTCGCTGATAGCTGAAGTAGAATCCAGAGTGTCTCTGGCTTACAGGTAGGCGCAAAAGTAGTCCAGTCCTTCCACTTGTTTGAAGCCTTTCGCCACATAGCGCGCTTTGTATTTGTCCACTTGACCACTGGGTCCCAATTTCACTTTGTAGACCCATTTGCCCGGTATGACGTCCCTGTCTGTGGGTGGTCTCACTAGGTTCCAAGTCTCGTTGTCTTGGAGTGCCTTGACCTCGTCCTTCATTGCCCGGTGCCACGGGTCCCAATCGTCACCTTGCTTGGCTTCGTAGACTGTTTTGGGTTCCACATAGTCGCCCTCAGTCACAGCAAGATGGGTCCTGACTTCTCCAAAAAATTGCGGAACATTCCTTGCTCGTGTCCCTCGTCTGGGCTGTGCTCTGTCCGCGTGTTCCAGTGCATATTCATTGAAGCCAACTGTCTCTAACTGTGAGAAGTCTTCTGTGTCACTTTCTTCCAGTGACTCTGAGTCTCTGTAACTCCCTCTTGTTGCAGTAGATCCTTCATCTAGTGCTGTTTCTTCAACATCCGAGGCCTCTTGTCTCAGTGTTGTTTCTTGAGTATTCACGCTCCCAGTGTCATGCCACTCCTCCTTTATTGCAGTAGATGTGTCCTTTCGTTCTCTGTTGTCATCTTCTTGATGACCATCATCTGGGTGCCAGATTCCCAGTTCCGACCCATCATCTAGTAGGTCAGCCGTTTCTTTGTTGTCAGGGATTGAGCCCACTTCAGACTCCTTGATGATCACATCTCGAACTGCCATTACCTTGCGTGTGTTGGGTATGTACACCAGGTATCCGTTTTCTCCTTCAGTGTAACCCACAAACTTTCCTTCCAGTGCCTTGGGTTCAAGTTTGCTGACGTCTCTGTCCTTCTTCCTCATGAAGACTGTGCAACCAAAAATAGATAATTTACTAATTGGAAGCTTAGGTTTTATACCTCTCATCAGCTCTGCTGGGCATTTTTCTTCTCCTCGTCTCACAACCAAGTTTCTGATCCTTGCTGCGTGAAAAATTGCTGCTCCCCACATCATCTTGGGAAGTCCTGAGTCAATGAGCAAACATCTTGCCATCTCCAGCAGTGTCCTGTTGCACCTCTCAGCTAACCCATTCTGTTGTGGCGTCTCTGGTATGGTCTTCTCCTGTAGAATGCCTGCATCTAAGCAGTACGCCTTGAACTGCTCTGAGAGAAACTCCTTCGCATTGTCTCGCCTCAGCTTCTTGGGCGTCCCCACACTGAGAACAAATTTCTTCAGGCTGGCCAGTGCTTCACTCTTTGCCTTAAGCAAGTCCACAAACACAAACTTCGTGTACTGGTCTGCAAACACTATGCAGAACCGGAACCCTGACAGTGACTCTACTCTGAAAGGTCCCATCACGTCTATGAACACCCTCTCCAGCTTCTCTTCTGCTTGGGTCTCTGCCACTCTTGGTACTGGAGTCTTTGTGATCTTGGCCAATGCACACACATTGCATACATCATCGAGTTCCCCACTGTCTCTGGTGCATTCCTGACCACATCCGCTTGATTCAAATGACCCAATCGTCTGTGCCACTTCCTTGCACTGTCAAGTTTCACGCTGTTGGAACTCATCTTGAATTCTAGAACGCTGCAGGGTAAGTAAAACAAATTATTTTCTTGTGTTAGTTTTACCCGAGTTCCCTTCTGGAGTTTCATGCAGCTATTTCCCCTCTCGAAAGTGAAGCTATGTCCCCACTCCGTGCATCTTGAGACTGATAGGAGGTTTGAAGAATACTCCGGCACACACAGAACATTTTTGAGTTCGCATTGGAATTCCCCTTTGTTTGAGGGTATGCTGATCCTCACACAGCCTCTGCCCACCACTCTGGAAGCCTCTCCGTTGGGATTTCTGACCACTGATTGAATGGGCACAAAGTCCAGGAACGCATCGATGTTCGTCACTATGTGATCTGTACAACCACTGTCCACTAGCATGTCTGCTGTCTTCCACTGGGTAAGAGCTGCCCAGCATTCCTCGTCTGGTGTAGCCAATGTTGGACCCATTGCCACTGACTCATGTTTGCCTCCTTCTCTTTGTCTCCTGCATGCCCTGTCTAGGTGACCTTTCTCACCACACTTGCTGCATTGTGCTGTCTCCTTCTTCCTGCAGTCCTTGGCAAAGTGTCCAGGGATCCCACACACAAAGCAGTTTCCTTTCTTGGGTCCCTTCTTGAAGTCACGCTTCACTGCCAGTGCCACTGAACCACTTTGTCCCTTGTGTCTCTGCACCGTGCTCTCATGGAAGTTCTACAGCCTTTTCCTCAACTCTGTGAAGTTCGTTGCCGGGTTGAAGTTTTCCTGTATAACAAAACTTTCATACCTCATTGGCAGACCATTGAGGAACAAGGCGTTGAAGAGGGTCTCTGAGACTGCTTCCCCTGCTTCTTGTAGCCTTGTGAGCAACTCCTGTCCTCTGATGAAGAAGCTGTCCAAATCCTCAGAATCCTCGAGCTGCAGTCGAGCAAGCTGTGCCACTAAAGTCACCACTGTCGGTGTCTCCACACTCTGAAATCTCTCTTGCAAAAGCTTCCCAGCCTTTGCTCCATCTCCAATGCCATCATCTCCCACACAGTCATGTCTCATCAGCATGAGGGTTGTTGCATCTAGAGTCAGTGCCAGATGGCACCACTTATTGTTCCGTTTCTCCTTGATGTCTGCAACTTCCTTCTCATATGGATCCTTCAGCACCTTGTGGTTCTTCTTCTCATCATTGGTTGCCCCATTGGCCAGTGGCGCAGGCTCTTTGGGTTGCTCCTCTGTCCCCAGTAGTGATTTGTAGAGTCCCTTCGTCTGCATCATCGCCACAAATCTTGTGCTCCAGATTGGAAAGTCCTGTGCCTTTCCTGTGTAGGTCAGCAGCTTCACTGTCTGTTGATCCATTGAAGTTTGAGCAGGCAAAACAGTTGTGAAAAGAAAAGGTACTAAGCAGAAAAGGATTATGACTGTCAACAACAAATTAGTTTTGTTTTGGAAATTAATTTTATGACTTAGAAAATTGCTGGGCCCATAACCTGTTGGGTTATGGACTTTCGCGAGCGGAAAAAAAGCGTTTTTAACTAAGTAAAAGAATTAATTTCTCATAAAAATGAGAGAATAACAAAATGATATTTTACAGAAGAATTTAGAGATTTACAGGAGAGATCTGATTATTAGATCAAGATGGTGATTTGAATTTGGGGATGAAAAAGGACTCAAAAATCAGCTGTATATATACCCATTATCAGTGTGAAAAAGTCAAGATACAAAACTAATCTTAGCACCGTGATTTAAAGTGGGGGTCGCAAGGGTTACCCAATATGGTTTGCTTCTGCAAATCAGTCGCAAAGGGAACCATAAATGGAATGCATTTGCACTTTTCTAAGAATTCATTCACACTTCCGGAGATATCATCGTCATTTAATACATGCTGGGAAGATTTTACATCAATTAATCTAACTCTAATAATAGTTATCTAGATTCACCAATTTGAACCGAATATTGATTCTCAGCACCATTTCTTGACGATTCATTTATATAATTTCTTTGATCGAAGTCATATTGCTTGTCTTTCTAATCTGGTAAGTCAAACTTTCTTTCTAATTCTCACTAAGTTTAAGACTATAGTTTGATCGATATTCTAACATTACTCGCACTACTCGATAAGAAAAACACAAGTTCTCAATTGTCAATAGGGGCAATGTAGTAGATTAAAAAAACAATTTGACTTTTTTCTCCAAATAAATGCTAACGTAACCCAAAAGGTTTTCATATTGTTAGATTTTCAGTTTGGGAAAAGATGCGTGTTTATTTAAATTTGCGCTGAACTAAGGTTGAAATTGTTCCGCAAAAATGCATTTTCAAATCAACAAAATAATTAGCAAAGTTGATAAAAGTAGGAGCAATCGAAAAGAACTTATAAAAAGGGCAAAGTTTATCATGATTTGTTTGCAGCTTACACTATTAGATGTGTAAAAAGTCAATCAACTATAATATTTGAATACAAAAACCTCATTTTATGGAATAATTTAGTTGAAATTGATTCTTGAGACATACGCGTCTTTATGGTAATCAATTTGAAATTTTTAGTCTCTGTGTTTAATGCTGTAGCTAATCAAGAAAGTGATTTTGCATAACGCTTTTTAAAGACAATGAAAAAACAGTGCTGCTTTTATTTTTAAAAGAGGATCAAAATATCCAAAAGATGTAGAAATTCTGAATTACCCCCTTCTGTTGATTTGTAAATGGACTAATATTGAAAGACACCTTCTCTCGAACTTTGAAAAACCAGAATTTGGATTTCATTATCTTTTTTTCCTCGGAGTTTTCTCTTTTCAAAAAAAGTTGAAAATTTTAGAATTATAGCGATTGCTATTAGGGACAGAATACTATTATCTTTAGAAATGAAGACTAAATTACAGTGTTTTTTTTTGCAAGTGAAACATCCAGCAAGTTAAAATGAGAAGCAAATAAAAGAGTTACCCTGATAAACGATTAACATAAAAAGTAGAGGGTCTTGTTTCTCCACCTCTTCTGGACACAGAGGTAGGTTGGATTCATGATCTCATCTAGATTTCCGCTCTATCCGAGCATAGATGTCGTTCCAAAAGAAGAACAATTAGAATAACTTCCGCTCTATCCGAGCATAGACATGTTTCCAAAGCAGATCAAATAGAATATCTTCTTTCTTCTCCAATAATATACATGATCCCAAATTAGAACAATTAACATAGCTTCCGCTCTAACCAATGTTTTTCACCGAATGTCTTCTGCTCTAACCGAGCCTCAAAACTGTAAGTATTCTGCTCTAACCGAGCATTCAATCGGAGGACAAGCTTCTGCTCTAACAGAGCATTTTCACAACTACTGAGTTAAAATCTGATAAAACCGAGCCTAAAAACTGTAAGTATTCTGCTCTAACCAAGCATTTAATCGAACGTCAAACTTCTGCTCTAACCGAGCAATTCTCACAACTGCTGAATTAAAATCTGATAAAACCATGCTTGCTTTAAAAATGCCACTGTTTAATCTGCTTGAAAGCATACCGAAAATCAGACGCCAACTCCCGAATATCTTGCGGATTTGGATGCACTCCATCCGACGAAATATGTCGATAACATAAAAATTGATCAATTAATAAATAAAAGCTCGCTTTTAGATTTTTAAAACAGCAGCGTGGCCTGCTTTTGATTACTTAGCGATAAACCTTTTTTTTGATAATAAATAGCGCTCTAAAAGCTCGATTTATACAATTGTCATAATTTTTTTGAGAATTACACTGTCAATCTTATGTTGCAAGTGATTTCAGAAACGTCCCAATGTTTTCTGCTTTTAATTACATTATCCAAGACAACGTATAAGATTTTTGATTCAGATCCAAAACTAGCAAAATTTGACAATGCAAATTGCAAAATCTTTTTTCCTTTGCAAAACAACTAACAAAGATTTTGATACAAACAAGAAACAGACAACAGAAGTTTTGATTCAGATTCGAAACAACTAGCGGAACAGAAGTTTTGATTCAGATTCGAAACAACTGGCGGATTTTTTTCATTTATAATCAAAACAGCTAACAAGGTTTTTGATTCAGTTTTGAAAAAAATTGGCAAGACTTAATTCAACTTGTTATTGATCTGTGAATTAGCTTGTTTATACATGACATTTTGTACATTTTTGACGAATCGAAACAGTGTGTTACTAAGCTCTAAAAGGGATTTGAGTCCAAATTCGAAGGGTTTCTAGCCACAAAGAAAGAAAAGAAAGCAATCTTGCTATTGAAGAAGTGAATATGTGGCTTATCTATCATCATTTGTTTAACGACTTTATTGTCTAATAATTAGTGAAGAGGAATGAGTTTTTTCCAGCGCCGCATTTGTAATATTTAAAGTAAGTTATTCTTTGATAAAAAGTGTCTTGAAATTGATGTTCCTTATAATGATTATGCTTTCAAAAGCGTAGGTTTTTCTAAACTGCATGCTGGTAGCCCAGAAAATTCAGTCCTGAACCAAAAATTACCAGGCCGGAGTTTTCTAATTTTGTGATTGCAATTTGAAATTTTTTATCTCCAACACTTTTTAGAAAGATGTTTTAATCTTCTCTCATGCCTTTGCTCCGTTTTATTTATTGATTTTGACTACTTAGTTTATTTTTGGTTAACAAATAGCAAGTGTTATTCTCTCGTCAAAATTTAAGATTTACTTTAGCATTACTTTAAGATAATGCGAAAAAGATGTCTATTTCAGAGACTGCCTCAGGTATTTAATAGAAATTATCATGTTTGAGTCATTTTTATCACTTCCGACTTTATAATAATTTTATTCATTGAGTGACTTTGAGTTGAAAAATTTCAGCTGTTACCTTTTATTTTGTTTTGACCATCATTGATTGACAGACTTTTCTTTGATTTTGTTCATCAGTGTCACATTCTGGATACAAACATCATCATGCGGTCTCCTTATGATCCGGTTTTTTAATCCCAGGTTCAACTTCTCTAGTGAAAACAGGTTTTTGATTGGTTAGAATTCTTACTTCAGGTAAATGATAAGAAATTCATCACTCATGATAAATTTAACTAGCCAATTTCAAAAAACCAGCCACAGTTGTGACAATGGTCGCAAAAAATGTTGATCAGAGTTCATTTCCACTTGGTGAGGTAACGTCAGATCATATAACGTCAGATACGTCATATAACAGAAGTCATTTTGAAGCTATTAAAGGTTGATCATAAACGAACAAAAGTCTGATCACGCTCCACTTCGACTGCAGTAATCAGTTTTTCTTCCATATAATGTTCAGTCTTGTCTTGTTTTGAAAGATTATTTTCTTACAACTTCAGAGGAGTATTGGGAAGTGTTTTCTTTAATCACTTTTAATGAGTGAATTTTGAAGCAGGAAATGCAACGCGTGAAAAAATTTGGAGTGGTTTGGTTGCTTAACAAAAATTGAAGAGCGAAGCAAAAAGAGTGGTTTTTTGGTTCACATTACTGTGTTGGAGAGAGCAAGAAACTGAGGTGTGAACAAAATTTCTAAGCAAGCCATTTTGTTCACAAGCAACTTTTTGAAAGAGTTTTTATCAAAATTTTTGGGCAAGAGGTTAGCTTATGGAATTTTATTAATTTATGGATTGCTTTGACAGAGGTTTGAAAGTATTTGGTAGTTTCTCTGTGTTTTATGCCAATTTGGAGGTTTTTCAGCTATTTTGCTGATTTTTGGACGAATTTAAGTCATATTTTACTTATGGTTTTGTTTTACTGCTTTAATTAGGATTTGATAAGAAACCTATTACTTATGGAGTGTCTAGATACTAAGTAATTAAAGTTTTGTTTGTATAAAACATTTTTTTTGTTGAGCTGTTGAGAAATATGGGAAACAATGAGACAAATTTTAGATTATTTTTCTTAGTTCTTTCGAGTTTTTCTGTTTTTTAAATCTTAGACAAATTTTTGAAATGGTTAAGACTTGTCTAATGTCTTGAAAGCTTTTGCTCTATGTGCTCTTATAATAATTAAAGAAATCGTTAGTTTTTTCAAATTGTTTTTAGTTTAAGTTATTTTTAAATGCTTTTTTCTTCAGTTTATAAAGGTTTTTGAGGTTCAAAGTTCCAACTATTTGTTCTAATTGTTCTGACTGCCTTTTAATTGAAATGATTTCAATTTTGAGTTAATTTTGTACAAAGATAATTGAGCCTATTTTGACTGTTTTTTAATCTTCTATGCAATTTCTAATTTTAGCGTCTCGCTGTAGGTTTTTTTAAATAAAACCCTTAAATTAAAGCTCTTCTATACGTTTTGGTACCAAACAACTGAAAAATTTCATTAAAAGGTAGACACGGCACAATTTTCTTTCATTCCTGTTGTTCGTTCTCTGCTTTTTTTTTGTATAAACCTGCTAGACTTTGGGTGAATGAAGGCTTGACCATAAGCAAAAATAACAGTTTTTTTTAAATAAAATGGTCTGGAAGTAGCATAATGGGGAATTCCGCATTAGACAGGGCTCTTTTTGCTGAAATTAATATCACTATTCCTTTTTTTCCGTGTTTTTTGTTCTTTGCATTTTTCTGTATGACATTTTTCTGGCAGTTTTTGCATTAGTAAAAGCCTGAACTGAAGAACTAATTGGGCATCTTTAGCAGAAAACTTGCTTCCTTTTTTCTTCAAAATTTCTTTTACGAAAGATAGTTTAGTGGTTTTAAGCAAATTGCGGCCAACTTTTGTCTGTTCAATTGCTTATAGCTAATTTCTTAAGAATTTCGCTAATGTTCCCTGTTTAATCATTATTCAGAGTTATTTTACAGTTGTTGCTGGGAACCATTGGGAGCTGGACGGGGCATTTTTCAATAAAAGAAAGAAATCGAACTACTATTTTTTCCTGTTTTTCATTCTCTGTTTTTTTAATAAATCTGCTAGATGCTGGGTGGACGAATGCTTGACCAGAAGCAGTAAAAACAATTTGTTAACCAAAATGGTCTGGAAGTAGCACAGTCGGAATTTCTGCATTATTGTTAGCTGGATTATTTCGAAATTTGTGCACAGCTTTTTATTTTTGATCTTATCCTTCTTGTCATTTCCCTTTACTCGAAATACGTTTGATAGATCTTCTGCCAGTTTGTAGTCGTTTTATCAACGAAAACTAAACTTTTCGCATGGCCGTCTGCCAATAGTTCTTTTGCCATTGCAACTCATAAAGAATTTTTAATCAGATGCTTTATCAGCTTTTCAAAATGATAAGGGTTTTTAAGTAGGATTTTCATTATATCAGTTAGGGTGACCAATTTTCTCCTTCAAGTCGATTCCGGAATTCTTCTTGCTTTTTTTTAAATTTTCAGATACATTTTAACTGTTCTTTATTTTTCCCCTTGTGTCTCGTCTTTACACTAGCAACAACTGAGTTTCAGATAATTGTTTAGAAGACTTGAGTGGCAGCTGATTGTAACTGGTTTAGGGAAAAATCATTGCTCGAGAGTCTTATTCAAAAATGGGGAATATATATTCAGGAACACAATAAAAAATTTGACTGAGTAGGTTTGTAAAATTTGACAATTTCAATACTGAAAGTTCACTTTTCATTAAAAACTCATAAGAGAAAAAGTAAGTTGTAACAAAATGCAACTAATGTTTTTTTACTCTTCATTAATCGTAATATTTAATTTGTAACATTGTTGTCCGTCATATCCTGAAAATCTCAAAAAAACAACAGAAAAATAACTGCGCTCTTAAAACAAACTATAAATTCAACTGACACAGAAAGTTGACCAGCTTGAGATTATTGATATGAGAACACATACTTATTGTGTGGTATAAAATAGAATACACATGAGTGTCTTTGCCTGATTCTTTACGTATTTGGTATTGAAATATTTGTAAACGATAGGTACATATTGATCAATTTAAAAATCAGTAGCATTTTTTTTTATTTTAGAACGAAAATTGGATAAACTTTTTTTGTATTAGTTATTGTGAGTCCCAAAATGACCGTAAACATCAGAAATTTTTCAGTAGGAGAAATGGCACCTTAGAAAACAAATTATGTTGACTTGTCGTGACTCTTTATTCAATTTTTTCCCTGAGAATGAGAACAATGACTTAAAAATGGCATTTATATAAACAGAACCAAGTAATCGAACTGAACGAATAATAGTAAAAAAAAAAAATTGAGCAACTTTTGCAATTTCATCTATTCCTTTTGTGAACTTAATTTTAGCTGAGCAGTTTGCTACCTGATAAAAAGTTTGTTTTTAAAAAAGAAATTTGTTTTGTCAAACAGATTAAATTGAGAAAAGAAAACTTAATTTTCAGAATTTTTTGTTGATTTAATCTGGTTTTCATCCATAATTTGAATTTTACCCTACAGTTTGCGAAAATTTTTATGTAACTGGTTGCCTCAATTTCCAGTTTACTCTTCGTCTAAAGTAAACTATTAATCTTTTTTTTAAAACCGATATATTCAAAACAGCAAAGGTGTCAAATTCAACTTTTTCCCTTAATTAGGAGAAAATTTTTTAATTGTGCACTTTTCCTAATTCTTGTACAATGAAATTTTCTATAATCTCTATGACAATTTTTTAGTTTTGCAGCTTTTAAACGTTACTGATTTCTTGAAACTCTTCATCAAAATTGTGAAATCTGTTTGAAACTTTCCTTTGTATTTTGCGTTTTTTGCTGAGTTTATTAGTAGTGCCTTACATAGAGTGCAGTTAGATAAAAGATTCAAAACGTTTTGGCAATTCATTCTATTTGACTTGAAAAAGCGTAATACAATAAACACAAAGTCAAGTTATCGCTCAGTCAGATTTGGTTTGCTAGTTTGCAATGTGAGCTAAGTTTGGTCAAATTGTTTTGCTGATATTTGTGCGTAGCTTTGAAAAATATAGAATTTAAACATTTCAGTTTTCATGTTTTTTGAATATTTTTTTGTAATATGAAGATTGGTACCCTTATAAAAAATTGATAGCTCTCCAAACTAAAAACTGAATTATCAGTGAATAAACAGCTCAAACCAAGGTTTTTTCAACACTGCTCAACTAATTTTTGATTTTTGTTTCGACCCCCGCTTGTGGGGGGACGAACTATATACTCAAATAGGTTTTTCAATCAGTCAATTTTGGCCGATTGATATATTCATCGTAGAGAAATGGGAGTGATATCATTAAAATCTCGTCCAGCTTAGAATTCGAAAAAAAAGATTTTTTTGAGTAAAGTATTCTTCGAGGAGTCATCGAGGTCTAAAGATTGTGTGATTTTGGCTTGATTCTGTTCTTTTAGCGTAATTTTTGTTCAAATAAATATATTTTCTATAAAAATATTAAATCAAAATTGCATTTCGCGCTACAGAATGAAACAATTTTGTGTTGCCAATAGACGAAGGTGATGAAGAGGTAATTTCTGTCCCTATAGGGAAGTTAACTATAAACAAAAACTCGATTTTAATTTGAGAGCTCTTTTTTTAGAAAACGTCGTATTTTTTGTTTTTTAGTCACTCACTTAGAAACTAGTCACTTTTCATATCGAGGTTCCATTAATGACAGAACTCATTTACAGTCA
Organism: Convolutriloba macropyga; assembly: GCF_964194025.1. Classification (NCBI taxonomy): domain Eukaryota; kingdom Metazoa; phylum Xenacoelomorpha; order Acoela; family Convolutidae; genus Convolutriloba; species Convolutriloba macropyga. The sequence goes on along the minus strand of NC_134480.1, from coordinate 29,730,840 downwards.
AATGATGCCCCATGAACAACAAAAAATTCGTTGTTAAGGAATCGCTCATTATTTTTTTTTGGCTTCGACTCTGAGTTTTCGAAACTTTTAATATACCTTTAATTTATTTGAGATTGTACTAAACTTTTGGAGTCCTATGGCATAGAAATGATAAATAAAAGTTCAATTGACTTCCTAATGAGCAGTAAGTGAACCTATCTAGTGCTTTGAGTGACATCTAATGACTGTTCAGTCTTTAAAAAATAAATATCAGAAAATTTGTTTGACTATAAACCAATCTTAAGCTTTTTTTGTGAACTGTAAGTCAGTGTAAGTCTTTTTTTACTGCAACCAAAATTTATCTGGTTAGCAGGTTTATTTTCTAATTATTGGATTTATGACTTCGATGCAACGAGTTTTCAAGTATTTTTCAAATTTTTTTAGATATTGTTATTTGTAATTTTGGTTCCTTCTAAAATCTTATCACATTATCCTAATACTCATAGTTCTCTATGGCTCAAAAATACTTCAATGGATCATAGAGAAAGTTTTCAGAGAAAACCTTATGGTTTAATTGGCTTCGACACTGTCTTCTCGTTATTTTCTACTGAAATTTTGTTTTTTGCCTGTATTTGTTGTTGTTTTCATTGTCATTAAACATATGGCGATGTCTTATTAATTAGTTATGGATGACATAAACATCGAGGCATAACTTAGCGTTTTATGGACTTCCTTTGAAAGCTGTTAAATTTAATGGCTTTGATACTACCGGTTTTCTGAAAATTTTCTACCGAATTTGCTGTTTTTTTTCTTTAGGCAGCCTTAAAATGCTGACTGGCCTCAGAAATTTCTAATTGGGTTTTGAGAGGAATGATGTTACTCAATGCAATCAATTTATAGCGAATAGTCTTAAAGTACATGATATTAATCGTTTTCAAAATTTTTTGAACGTTTCTTTTCGTTTTTGTTGTTTTTTTTCTCAACTTACAACCTGTTCTCATCATTGAGAGGGCCCATGCAATTCCCTATAATTCAAAAATTGAGGTGCCGATTGATAATATCTCGGAACTGATATTTTCTTTGTTTGACAGTATGCGTTTTCAAAAAAATATGTGAGTGGTCAATATATTTGTTTCTTTTTTTTCTTTTAACACTTTCGCGTACTAACAGATCCCAATGATTCTCAAATGCGCTCCGCTCCAAATGATATTAAGTAATCTTTCAGTATAATTTTAGTTGAATTACTATAAATAACAATTGAATTAGAAACACATAATTTTTACATAATATCCAATGATTTTAATGGTTTCAATAACTTGTGTTTTCGCGAATTGTTTGTAATATTTTGAGTTTTTCTGCATTTTAGACCCTTTTTGGCTTAGTTTAACCGACTACAGGTCCTATTGGCTTCGTATTAACTTTTTAGTAAATATATCTCAAAATTTTTTGTTAAAAACTTATAACTTTTGAGACTTTTAAAATTATTTGAATTTAAAAAGGTTGTTTGACTTTTGATTTTTGCCTCATTTTTGTTTTATTTTTATCCATTTGTTACCTAGCCTCATTAAGGAAAAATCCCATCTGCTTTGTGTTTTGGAAAAAAGTAAATGTCTCTAGTTAAGGTTTTATGCGTATATATTTTGACGTTGTTACTGGGTGCTTTTAAATTTTGATATTGAGTTTTTGCCATGAAATTTTTGTTTTTGCTTTTTTGTTGTTTGTTTTTTTTTCTCTCGTAGTCTTCTCAATGGCAGATTTTGTGAGCGCTGTAATTAGGCGTGGCTTTATATAATTCATTTGGTAGTTCGGTTGTGTTACGATTTTTCTAAACTCAATCATCTATTTTGGATTATCTCTTCTTTTGGCTGACAATTAAGTCACAAATGTTGATGAGCTCGGGTCAGAACATCATGTGCAAACGGACATTAACGAGCATCCTTGGTGATGTCTGTTTTCAGTTATTGAAATAGGGAGCCCTGCTGAACTTCAACATACTCTGCAGATAATTTTTGCGAATCAAATAAAATAATATATTTTTACATTTTGGTTAGAAGATGAATCTGGCAGTTTCAGCAGAATTTAAGCTGATTTTCAAAATTAAAAGTCTTACTTAAACTGCTCCTAAGAAATTGCACCAAGGTCTGTATTACTGATTAGCATAGTCTCAGAACAAAGATTTTTTAGAAAAAATTTGAGACCTGTGCTGTCGCAGACTTGCAGGAGACATTTTGTTTCTATTGTGTTTTAAAAGTAAGTGAATTGAAAGTGTCTTCTTATTGAATGCGAATTTTTGGAAATTTTATTTAAAAACAGCTTTTGTCATGATTTTCCTTCCGATTGTTGTCGTTTACGTACTAGGTACACGTCTGTTTGATATTCTCCAGTAAATATTTTTTGAAGTATAGATGATATCTTTAAATTGAGAGGGAGCAGTTGGTGAAAATTTTTCGCTTGAAAGAACTTATCAAATCCTTTTTAGTTTTTTGGACTCGTTCATTTTTTTGAGACTATTTCAAAACTTTTTACTTTTTTACTACTATCGTTTTTTTCGTATATTTTGTTCAGATTTGTACTTCATAAACGAACAACAAATGTTATGAAAAACGTGATCTTATTTGTTTTGATTTCACAGAAAGGTTGGTTTTGACTATTTCAGCTCCTACTTCAGGCGAGGGACAGTCTCTTATGAGCTCTCTCATGCCCAACGGAGCCGCATCCACCTCTTCCGCCTCTTCCGCCTCCAAGAAGACACGTTAGAATACAAAATGCGGAGTGAAAAAGGTGAACCTTGCGGATCACCATAAAGACAACCACGCGGAACACCCTACCTTTTCTGTGCAATACACATTTCACTGCATACTCAATGCCCTATTTCTCTCGTCAATTGTGAGCGTGGGGTATAAAACTACGAACAATATTTCAAATCAAATTTTGTTATTCAATTTCAAACTCAGCAACAAGAATTGACCCCCACTTACACACATGCAACCAAACAACGAGATCTGAATAGGATACTGTAACACCGTTCTAAGAACGACAAGGTAAAATTTGAACAAATTTTATTAGTGAACTCTAATTTATATCATTTTAACTGCTTAATTGTACTCAATATCAGGTAAGCCAATTGTATTTTGACCAGAAATTTAAAAAGGTAAATGGAGTCAAAGAAAAAAATTATATCCAGATAATTTTTTTGGCTTGCTTGATTTAAACCTCCTTTCTAGCTCCAAATGTACCCTAAAGCCCAACCCACCTCTTGCCTTAGGCTGCCTAATATAAAATAGCTATAAAATTAAAGAACCAAAACTTTAATCACTTAATCGTAATTGTTCTACATTTTAATCAAACTCGATTTTGCATCATTGTACCTCTGTTGATCTTTATTGATTGTTTGGTCCAGGAAGAATCTCATCCAATTGTACCTTGTTTTCATGCTGCTCCAGTTTTTCACGCCAATTACTTCCTTTCGATGGTTGAGGCCAAAATCAGTACTTAATGATAGCTCACATGAAAAATCTCAAGTCACAAAAGTTTGTAGCTTATATTTTCTTTTACAACACGTACTACCCAAAAGATGATCGATTTGTCAAAAAGAAGATTGTTGCAAAAAAGCAATTAAATTCATATAATGACAATCTTTCTCTATTGCTATATAAAGATTGATAGATAATATTGTTTTATTTTTTGATGAAATATATCAAGCGTATTTTGATTTTACTTTAAATTAAATAAGGCCTACTTTGAAACAATATCAAAATTTTCAATATCATTAGTCTATCTGAAGCAACTGTGAAAATTGGTCCGTAGGAATGTAAAATTATTTTTTTGTAGAAATTGAGATTGCCAATTGCACACTATCGATTCGATGAAAGCATTTTTTTTTGTTGGAAATGAAAACGTTTTAGGTAGCACCCTACAATTAATTGCTGACAATTAAGCCCATTTCTCTCTGAAAGCTATAAAAACAGGCTGGTAACTATATTATCAGCTGTTTGATTCTAGATTAATAAATTTTCTATTTTTCATTGATTGTTCTTTTTGAAAACATATCTTGTAAGAGCAATCAAAATGATCTTTATTACTTGAAAGGATACCAAAATACACTTTTATCTGGTCAATAAATGATAACAAAATCTGTCATAGGAAAAAGTATCCTACTTTTTCAAATTTTAATGAAATCAATTTCTGTTTTTCTAATCCTCCAACATCTCATGCTAGCAATCGCGTGGTTGTTATTTTTTTAATTTTGTTCAGTTGGGGATTAATAGATATCAAGACAATTTACCCAATTCCAATTTACTAAAATGTTTTTTTGCCCAATGCCATTGTAGCCAACCTGCCATTTTACCCAATGTCATTTCACCCCGTACCAACTTTAATTTACCTTAATGTTGAAACTATCAGAACTACTATTTAGCCGACTATATAAATTAATGGCCCGCGGGACTTGACATGAAACTATCACAACCAAACATGGAAAAGTTGAACGAAAAAATCAATGAACATTGTTTAAGTTTGCATTGGGTAAAATGGCATTGGTTAAAATGGCATTGGGTAAAATGACTGAGGTTAGGTAAAATGAACATGGGTAAAATGTAATTGGGTAAATTGTCATGTAACGCGATAAGTGATTTGATGTTTTCAAAAAAATGTATGATTTAGGTTTTTTAGCATAATTAAAGAAACAAGGTGCCTCCAACAGATGCTTTGCGATTTATTCTCTCATTTGTCTTTAGTATTTTTAGCTTCAATTTTTGTTTTCGATTAGGTTAGAGAAATTTTTTAATCGCAGAGTATTTAAACCAGAAATTGCGAGGATTTTTTAAATTTGTCAGTCGGTTCCGTTTTAGAAACTGCTCGCTCATATCAAATATAATGACTGATCTAGCATTTTTTACATTTCTTATTGGTATTTGGTATTATAATATTTTCAGAGCCACACCCTTTTTTTGTTTGTATGAGTCAAAATTTTAAGTTTTATTTTAAGTTGGTTTGTTAAGTTCGTTTTATGCAGTCTCAGAAGAAACGAGGGTTTATAAGAGAAACTGAGTGTGTTCAAGCTCTACAACTAAGCCCTTTTCAGATGGTTTGTTAGAGGTTGTACTACTGAGAGTCTGTGGGAGATTTTTTGAGTGTTAGTAGGTCGAAGTGCTTTGAGAGTTAGGAAAGATAGTCTGAGATGCAATTTTCCTCTTTTCTGTTACGATGCTTGATGTAAAAATTTGATTTCCGTAGAATTTTTTTCTGTAGTTTAGACTTAGTATGTTATGCCCGACTTAGACCAAAAATAGACTTAGCAGGACCCGACACTGCTTTTGAAATTTTAAAATGATTGTGGATCTTTTTAGTGGAATGTCTGTTTATAATTTTTGTTGCGGCAGTAGAAGTACCCGAAAAAAAATTTCATCATTAAATTGATAATTTTCAACAAAATTTTTGTTTAAATGACATGTATGTTTTTAAATAAAACTAGTTGAATTTTTTTATTTATTTTGTTTTCCCATTATTAGCTGACAACTGTTAGTCATCCGGCAGAACTTTGAGTTTAATGTTTTAAACCAAATGTTTCTTAATTCATTTTACTCCATATAATGTTATTGTGTGCAGACCATTTTTTCTCTAACTCAACTTTTTTTTAAAATTCGAAATAAGTCTTTTAACCGTTTTTCGGTACAAGTTGTATAATTATTGATTACACAGCAAACGTTTTACACAAACAATTTAATTTAGCTCTTAATTTTTTTGTTCAAAAGCTCTTGTAATGAAATTTTCGGAAATGCTTACATTGTATAGGAATGGAACGGGCGTTATTACATAATAGCAATAACCATTTCAAATGCCAAACTGTAAAATTAATTGAAGCAGTGAAACGCCAATTTCATAAAACATGTGAATTTATAGTATAATTGCAGAATTCAGTTGCTAATTATCGAAATGACATTTTGTTGAAAACAGTTTTTATTTCGTGACAATTTTTTGGTCCGTTCAATTTATAAAGATCAACAAATCAATTTTAAAATTAATTGTAGTTTTACACCCAGAGACACTAACTTATGCTGTTGATAATAATGATAATAACGAAAAGTTATTAAATTAATAAATGTCTAACTGATGCTACTTCGGTTGCTATTGTTCATGAATGTTGCAATTATTGAACCAAGTTCACCTCCGCGCCTATAATTTGATAATTATTTCAATTGTAAATTGTAAAAGATCGAATAAAAGCGATTAACTCAAAACGTTGCACTTAATTTCATTATTTTTATCAAGGAAAGCTTTTTCCCAGTTTCTTTTTCGAGCAGATATATAGAGAAGGGTTGCCTGAAGTACAGAAAATAGGGTTATAGTCTGGATGGTCAGATCATTAATGAATGCCTCATTTTGCTGGGTATATCATTGTAACTTCAGTTCTATTAGAACAGTACACATTTTGCAGCTACAAGTAATAATGCTCATGGCCTCAACGGAGACTAATCAGGGCCGCTTTTGGTAACAATCGATGTGGAACACCCCCGATTGGGTTCAATAAGGGGTGTGAGGTGGACTGGCATCGTATGTTAGAACGACAATAGCTCGTTTGGGTCACACATCTCATTCTGCGATGAGATGTTCTGTTGTCCCTCATTTCGGTTGTTTAGTTTACGGAGCAAACAGGAAAAATTGGAATATTCACGAAATACTATTTACAGCGCCCTTTTTTTAAAGCAGTTTTAGCATGCAAAATCTTTTTACTGAAACAATCCGAAAGAATTTAAGATGATTTTTAGCATATTTCTCACAGTGGAGAACGCAAGCTAATGCAGATATATGGTGTAAAAAATAAGAAGGATTTAAAGATACTTAAAGAAGGACTGCAGTTCCGGCAGAGAAACCGACACCTCAACCTGAGCAGAAACGATCGGCCAGATTTTGTTACTCCATTAATCGCAATTTAAGTTGCTCCGCGAATGAATGGGAATTCCATTTTAATCAAATAACTAAATTCTTGTGAAAAGCAAAAATTCTCAAAAAAGGTAATTTCAATTTCCGATATTATACGTAAGCATAAAACTATTTACGACAACTTCATTGTTATCTTCATAAATTTTGGCAAAATCGTCATTTCAGATTCGTATAAATATTTAAACTAAAAACCGTTGAAAGCTCATGAATTATATGAAAATGCTAGAAAAATGTTTAGATGACTAAAAAAACGATAATCCAAAAAGGGAGTTTGATATTTAGGAAAAACAATGACGTTGCCATTTTCGTGCCAAAAAATCTCTGTAAAAGACGCGATAAAAATTAGAGATTTTTTGAGTGCTTCACTGTTGCATTGGGTAGAGCGCAGAAATACCCTAATAAACACAGGCAAATAGAAATTAATGATTATGCAACTTTCTCGGACAAAATACTTAAAGATAAGACATCACTTAATATATATCGGACAGAGGTTTGCCAAAATTAAATACCAATTTCATTGGTTTTAATTTGTCCTCTGATGCGTAAAAATACCTATTTTTACCAGTTTGGGAGTTTTTTCATCAATCAAATATTCATGTAGGTCATACTTTCATGTCAGACTCTTAGTGGGACCAAGCATTCCTTCCACTTAACAAAACTCTCGTTGGAATAAGGACATGTTAATCAAGTTTGGGTTGCATATTTTGGATCTGGTTTCAGAGCTCTGTTCCGGCAGAAAAATTAACGGAAAAATCCAGTTGAAGACATCTCATTTTTTGAGACAGTTGAAATTTTCGATGAAATTGAGGCAAGGAAGCCCATTATAAAAAGTCAGGACGAATTTAAAACAGCTTATGACAAATTATCAAGAAAGCAAATTTCTACTAGCAAAAAGGTTCCACTTCAATCTGTTTCTCCACCACAACCATGCGCCTGATTATCTGCAGTCTCCGTTCCAGCTTTTTGAGCTACATTTATCTCTGAACGAATTTTGCTGCTCCCAATGAAGACTACGTTTCAGAAATTTTCAATTTTATAGATTTGGGGCTCTATTATTAGTAATTGATTGTGCCGTTTATCCCGTGACAATATGATACAAGTGTGGCGGCTGAGCTTACTAACTCAATCACCAAATTGAATAGCGCTTCAAGGTCATTTCGAGCATTGAAGCTGGAATAGCGTGACAAGCGAAATTTAATGCTACATTCTATCGAAGCCATACAGATTTGTTCACTTTGTTCAACATTTATATTTAGCAACTATTATTAGTACACAATCGTCATACATAAACTATAACTCAAACTCGAACTACCTCAACCACCAAAACAATACTACGACTTAACAGTATTGCATCAGATTCTTTACGATTGGATTGCGAATCAACCTGTTATTGATAGAGAATATTCGACAAAACTTCTACATGGTTAACAAATTTCCCATAACATCAAATTTGCACTGAAAAAGTGACGTTATGGAAAAGTGTTCACATTCTGTCGACATTATTTTCTACAACCAATCAACAGTTGAATTCGACATGTAAATCCACGTGACTAGCAGCATAAAAGGAGCTTGAAAAACTATCAAGAATCAGTTGAAGCTCGTAAATGTGGTCTTATTTAACTAACATACAGTGCGTATTGAAGCACATTTTTTTGAGCGGTTAATTACTTGTTACTGTGTCTTGTTTTTTTAGATCATATTAGTGATTATACAGTTTTAACTTTACTTTGACTTGTGAAAAGAGAATTAACTTTGATATTCTTAAAACCTTCTTTCTGAGGAACGAAGTTCCTAAGTAAGAAAAACTTTGTGCAAAGCATAAAGACAGTTTCTCTTACTGGCTTTAACGAAGCCTAGTATAAATCACAAGTTGCGTTATTGAACAATTGAGTGTACTGAAAAGCACAAAGTGCAAAATTTCTTACAGTTGTTATCTTTGATTATCGGGAAATTGTCTTCGGAAAATATTAATACATCGGAGATAGAAATTATTTGCCCTGACCAGTAGCTAAGACAGTTAGCTAGAGCTGGACATAGTGGAATTTGCAATTTCGATTTAAAAGTTGAGTTATTAACCAAAACTCAAGCAAATTTTGATTGCTTCAATTTGAATTATTTTGTTATTCTGAGAGAAAGAAGTTTGTTATACAGCAAAGCTGAGCAATTAGTTACTGAAGCTAATTAATGCAACTAAAGCAACAAGTAATGCAACGGTAATCTACAGTATAGCGGATAATACAGTTCACAAAATTTAACTGCAAAAACACAAGATCCGGACAGATTTGAAACCGCTGAAACGAACTGCGTGGTGTAAAGTTTTCCTTGACTTTGATAGGAGAGCAGCCGTTACAACAAGGTAACTGTATACAAAACAGAATTATTTCAGCTTGCTGGAGAACGATAAATTGAAATGAAATGATTCTAGAGGAAAAGATTGGCTGTGAACAAAGACTTCATTAATTGACCACGAACTGCGTGGTGTAAAGTTTTCCTTGACTTTGGTAGGAGAGCAGCCGTTACAGCAAGGTAACTGTATACAAAACAGAATTATTTCAGCTTGCTGGAGAACGATAAATTGAAATGAAATGATTCTAGAGGAAGAGATTGGCTGTGAACAAAGACTTCATTAATTGACATTTTGGTTCTTGAAAATTTTTTTTGATATAAAGGAGGGTTACTGGTGACATTAATTGCCGATTATATGGCGGCGATGTGGCGTTTGCGACCTTAATTGGTCTGTAGGATGAGAAAAAAGGTCCACATAACCAAACAGTATCTTTTGTGATTGTCTTTTTGATTACGCCGGTGATTTGGAAGGAGCTACAATTGCAATAATATATGCCTTTTAGATTCAATGGAGCAGCACCCTAATTGTGGAAATTTGAATTTTCTTCAGTACTGTGCTCTTCAATGTAGTATACACTGATGGAGCATAAACCATCAGCAGCTAAAACGCATATTTGTTTGAGCTAGCGTTTACGAGTAGAGAAATTAAAATCAACAGCCAAAAAATTAAACGGAAGAACTGCACCAGCGGTCATTCCAAACAAAGAACTAATTTAGACGCCAAGTATAGGCTCAGTTACTGTCTTACAAAATTTGCTAACCTAAATAATACAAATCTAAACAAACTTTAACATAAATGAAACTGAACAAATGATTTAAAAACTTTTCATATTTAGTTGATTGCTTTGTACATGTGACACTAAATGAAACGAAATGACAATAATTTAAGCTCAAAATGCATTAAAATAATTTAGTTTTTAAACATAAGATAAAGTATTTTGTGCTAGGATAATCCCTAAAAATTCAAGTACAAGATAAAATTGGAGCGGAAACTTTGCAGAGTAAAAATCTTAATCTTTTATCCAGAAACTAAAATCATGATTTGATGAGAAAATTATAACTATCCCTCAAACCAGATAGAGTGCACAATTAACAAAATAGTCATTGCATTGGCTCTGGGAAAGATAGGAAATCTCCATTTTCAAAATTTTTTTCAAAACTGACTCGAATATCTTAATCTCACAATTTCCTTTTCAGGATTAAAAGAGTACGGTTGGTGCAATTTATTTTAAAAAAACATAAATAAAATTTTTTGAGGCTAAATTAAGCCCAAAAGACGCTGCAGTTGTGCTACATACAATAGGAAACTCTAACGAAAATGAAAATAAATTCAGTTCTTTCCGATTCAATCTTGCTCTGCAATTGCTTTAGTTTTTGTGGACAAAAATAAATAACCACTGAGACTATGCTAACACGCAAGAACTACAATACATCACTATAAAGAGCTGTAATTTTTTAGTAGAAGCACTTTTTCAATCTTTGCTTGTTAACAATCCACCGGCTGGCAATTCAAGCACAAAAACAGAGCAATAGGCACACTGAACGAAAAACTCAGCTGAGTGCTCCGGCTAAATACATAGCAGTAGTTTTCGAGCCGTGAGATCTAATATTTTGCTTGTTTGATCTCTTCATTAAAACATACAATTATGCGCTTTTTTGCATTGCCAATGACTGCAACTAAATGCTTGTTCCCAATGAGATATCTAATTATCCGCTTTAATTTTTACTCTAAATACGCCAACTGATCAAATTTTTGTTTTTGGTGCAGTGAGCCATTGAGTTGTGGCTCGAGCATTTTAAATAAAATAAAATTGGTTTTGTAAGTACACTATGTTCTTCAACTATTACATTTTTTCAAATTACTTCGGCAGTTCTAAAGTTTTTGGAAAAAAAAAACATTCTTCAACCAGTCCATAATGGTACAGTTATTTACGACACGGCAAACAAATGGTTTTTGTTCAAATTGCAAACAAAATTTACTTTCTCTACAAACCGCTACAAATATAAACAAAAGTTTGAAATTAGTTACGTCAATGAACTAACAATCTCTGAGTTTTTTCTTGTTGAAAAAATTCTTAAGACTGAATTTGGACTAATTGACTGGAAAATTTTTTCCTCAGATGAAAGCATTTGGAAAGTTAAAAAATAATAGGCTTCTGCTCAACAAGACTGCGTTGGCTGCTGTTTGAAGTTTTGGAGTTGTTTAGTGAATTGTTTTCTGTGTCGTGGCTCTCATGGAAAAAGAAAAAGCAGTTTTTGCTCTCGAGGGATAGCCACAAGAACAGTATTGGAGAATGGCGTCTGATTTATAGGTCATGATCTATGATTATTGGTAGGTTACTCAGAAGTGTCGAAGCCTCACCCACCTAGAGACTCATTGCCTAAACTTTAAATATGGTGACCAACACACACTTTACGTGTCGATTGCAGTGTAGGTAGACAAAAATGAAAATAGCATTAATTTCAATTGAATTCAATTATAAAATCCCATTCTCAGAATTAGTATGTAAATTATAAATTTATAAAAAAACGCTCTCAATGATAAGATCACTTTGTCAGCACTGAAAAAGATGCCATTAATAGTAACACATATACCGATAATATAAAATTCGTTGCAAAATTGGAAGAACCTAAAAGAACAGTTTGTTTTTTTATAAAATCAAAGCACACAATAGTTTTTACATGTTGCCTCATACTGTCATCTCTGCAAAGCGAAATATACTCTTTAGGCTAAAAAGGTTACGAACAGCTTTCGAATTAATATTATAACTGAATCCTATCATTAAAAAAACGGTCAAAACGATTGAAAGTTCACTTACTCTATTTTTCAGGTCAGTATTAGTTTTATAGTAATGTGTTTCAGACTACATAGCACCCAATGAAAATGGAACAATAAAATAAAAAGTGAAGCTAAAAATATCATTTTGTCCAAATAGCGTTTTTTGTACTTTTAGATTTATTTATTATTTTAATGTTCCATTCTTCATCGAGTGAAAATTAGTCTTATAGATATTTCTTTTTATAAACTTTGCAGAATAGAACTGAGAAAACGTGAAATAATTTCCTTTCCCGGGTCAAATTGCACGTTTTACATTTAGTTAAAAATTTGAGAACAATGTTAAAGAAATAACAGTGGTAAAAATTTATAACAAATCGGGGAAAGAAAATTAGTAATTACAGTTGAATACGTTAAAATCATGCCTTCGAACGCAGAAAAACAAAGCGAAAATTCTGTATTTCAAACATACGCACATTGAACTGCATATATGAGCAAACTAGCCTTTTCCATTTTTGCTTTCATGTTTTTTCTAATAAATTATTTTTAACCAAGCAAAATTATCATCCTTAATTTTTCCTCTTTGTTTATGGTCTTTTCTGTAGCTTCCAGTTTGTTCAAGCCTTTTTTGTTTATTTGCAGTTTCTTTCTGTTTGTTGTTCTTCGTCCATATTTTTCTGTTTTTCACACTTATATTTATCTCACATACATATCCTGTTATTTCACAATTAGTTCACACATCGTCACTTTTATTTCAAGGGAGTTTTTTGTTTATTTTTTGAGTGGTTCAAAAACGTTGTCTTTGAATTCTCCGATGATGTTTCCGGGTGGCTTGTAGTTTGCCACGATGATCATTTTGCCATCCTTGGTTGTGGCAGTGCCGATTCCCACCTTCTGGCTAGACTTCCACACCATCTGAGTAAAGTGACCTGAAACATGAATGTGAAAAAAGTGAACCTGAGAGTTCGAAAAGCTGGATTTTCTACGACCCGAAAAACATTGTAAATCAGCCATGAATCACAATACTTCTCAGTCTATAGTTTAACTTTAGTCAGATTATGATTATCGTGTTCAGACAAAGCATCAATTTAAAACATCTTAAAACATCAACTGCAATCTCTATCCATTGTCGATCTGAACGGTTGATACAGACTGCGCATGCTCAGGGATGCAAAGAAGGTGCACCCCCAAAGCTGGTAATTCCTAACTAAAAAACAAACAAAATGCAGCTTCATGTAAAAGTGTCTACTAAAACCCTAGTCAAAATTATCATTGAAACTTTCATAGAACCTTCAGCGAATTGATGACAATAGTAAAACAGAACTTCGCTCATTGATGAAAATTACAAAAAGCTTTTACGGAAAATGTGCAATTGACTATATATAATATCAAATATTGACAATTCCTCAATAATCGAAAAATGAATAGGGTAATGAGAAACAAATTTTAGAGTTCAATATATCTTTTTGATGAACTCAGACATTTCATCAGCAGAATTGCTTACTCACAGTTTTGAAAATAAGATGTTTTAATTTTTCAGAAAATATGCAGAGCAAAATAAATAATCAAATTTAAAGCAAACAACCGTTCTCTACAACAAAAAAGATCCTGAAATAGAATGAGATTTCTCGTGTAATATGGAAAAAAACTTCAAACCATTTTTAAGATATTGTGAAGCATACATTAAAAATTGCACATTAAACTTGTACCATTTAAAGAAACAATATATAGTCCAGAAGTTGTTTTCATCTTCAGCAGAATATGAAACTGCTATTTTTGATTTATAATTTTGTACTAAAAAGAATGTTCGCGGATGTCATTTACATGTCAATTTGAAAAAAAAACTTGACATTAGGAAGGAAACAAAATATGTACCCAACTGTTTAAAATTAATAACGAATGAACTGTGAAAATGTCACAACTTGGCTGAACAAAACTGAATTGACTTGTTGAAGAATGAGGAAACAGTGACATTTTGTTGTTATGAGAGTTGTGAATTAGTTCAATAATCATATCCAAGGAAAAGTCGTCGTGAATTGTGATCGGAAATTGCCGACGCTATTTTTCAGAAAACAATTCGATTCTGTTTTGAAGTTGAGAATTTGGTACTCTTAGCATTTGTATGTACTCTTAGCATTGAGATAACTTGGACGCGAACCAATTTAATTTTAAAAAGTAATAAAAACACGAATATCTCAAAGAGCTGAGTGCTGAAGAAACTAGCTGCTTTTTCAATATCTCAGCAGAAACAATTGATTTCCAATTTTTTTGATATTCAGATTTAGTTCCAATTAACATTTTGTCCTTTCTTGTGTATTAGCCATTATACGCATCAAATTTGTTTACCACAGAAAAAATTTGTCTTGGTGAGAGTTAGTTAAGATCATGACTCGAGGTTACAATAATTCCACGGTACGACGATCTTGATGAGGCATCACAGAACTCTTCAAAAGATTTGAGACCTAGCAAGACTTGGCAAGTTAAATCAAGTATTTTTTCGCAGCCCAAAACCTATTAGTAGAATCTATTTCAAAAGTTTCCGAATTTTTTAATACAAATTGAAGATAGAAATCCAGTTGCTAAATCCTTCTCTAAATTTGTCATTTATTAGCAGAGTAGGTACTTAACGTGTGAACATCTAAAATTCATTTTTCGTAATGGATTATAATAAACTTTTCAAATGCATTACGCTCCTTCTATATTAGACTAAATTATATATATATATATATATATATATATATATATATATATATAGAGAGAGAGAGATTAGTTTCTTTATGCATTATGCTAATTCTGATTTTTTTGTAAGTATTCAGCTATTTCTCTCAGCTTTCTGCTCATTATGCTCTTGTCTTACATTCTTCAGCTGATTCGACAATTTTTTTTACGATTCTATACTTCAGTCATCGATTTTTTAATCAATGAAAAAGTAACACTATATTTATCCAAAAAAACAATGTGAAGAGGTAATATTATCAATGGTAGTGTAGGGTAATATAATAATAGCTTCATAGATAAAAATACCTGTTGGTCAACAACAATAAGTTTTAATTTATCTTGTATTGCACTAGAGAAGGATCAATGAAAACGCCAAGAAACAACTGCTTTTGCCACTTGGTACGTTTCGCAAAAATCTTTTAAAAAATTCTTTTTGATATGTTTTTGCATCAAGTAGGGATTTTTTTTTTCATCACCAAAATTTTTGAACGTCGGGTTATATAAGGGAACAGTTGTATTAAAAAAACAGTTCTGCATGTATCTAGTTTTTGGTATCAGTTTGCAGAAGTAGCTGTTTGTTCGTTTGTTTCTAGTTACTCGAAATGCTGGTAAATGACCGCTAAATATTTTCCACATATGGAAGGCCCTTTTATATTTCAAAAATTCAGCTGCTGGCAAATTTTCAAATTTTAATTTCAAATCTCTCGATGATTCATATTTTTTTGCGATAAGTAATGGTCTTTAAAGCCCAATTAATTTGTTTATCGTCTTTCATTAGCTCATTTAGCGCATATTCGTATATTTATACTGAAATTCAGCTCAGGACTTAACTGGGGTTGAAAAAGGGATCACAGTGCATTTTATCGTAATGGTTTATTTGAAACAAGTTGCAAAAATGATGCAAAAATTGTTATGTGAAACCAAGATTAATATTGATCGAGCCAACTAGCCAAAAGCTGGTATTAGTTGAGCCCGGTGATCAATAAATTGAAAAAGTTAGCTTGAAAAGGTGATCGTATAATGTATAATGTAGTGTTTACCTGTTCCTCTGACGTAATCAGCTGATGCGTAATTGTACTTCTCACACTCTTTGTACCACATGTCTGCAACATCACGACCTAAACAATAGAAATGACAAACAAAATTAACAACAAAAAGAGCCATAAATTCGGGGCAAGAATAGTTTATCACGCGTTTTTCCCCAGTCGAGTATTTTAACCTATTCCACTGCTGAAAATTTGGATTGAGATTATAAGAAACCTTCAACCGTTAAAATTTGGGCATAGGAGTGAAATATTGGACACCGTGGAATTCCACTTCAAGTCCTTTTTGGTTTCACATTTGTTCCACACTAAATCTACTGTTAAATTCCACCGTTGAACTTGCACTGTTGATGCTCAATTGATTATTTGCCATATGTGCTCAATTTGGATTTTCGCCCAATATTGTTGCATTGTGTTTATTGAAAGTCAAGCAAGCAGCCAGTCATAAAAACATAAGAAGTCATCATGAACAATGACTTTTATGCATAAATGGACAATTGGAAAATCTCGTGAGTTCACAATAAGTAGAACCAGTTTCTGTTGTATAGTTTTTCGTTTGAGCAAGCATTGAGATTTGAAATCAAGCAAAGATTCAACTTCACTTAAAACACGCACGTGCAAATTTTACAATGCCGAAAATTGCGAGTGCCAGATGTTAAAATGCCAGAGATTCCTATATACTTAGCCAGAATTTGAAATTTAAAAAAAAAGTGACTAAAAAAACCTGAGAAGCGTTCTTTATTTAAAATTGATTGTACAATAATTAAAAGCAACACGGGTAAATGAAAACATATTTGGTATGTCAAATTGAGGCGTATCATATTCAATTGTTGAATCACTTTCAAATCCATCTTTTTTTAGCGATTTGGCTCATTGCTAACTCTAAGTGTTCATGTTCTTCAATGATATCCTCCTGTGAGATCGTTACACGGGCTTCTTTAGCTGGTCGTGAGAGAAGTTTGCTTTTCGCGTTTCTCCAATCTCTGATATTTGCGAACTACAGAATCTGATCTGTGGCCGCTGAATTTTTTCACAGAACTATCATCAAATCCTTGGTAATGGCAGAAGCTCTCAAAGAATGACTGCTCTATAATTCGACAGAATTCCAACCTGCTTCGTTGGCAATATTTGGAATGATTGAAACTAGAGTGTTTACACCAATTGCTTCGTTAAGGAACCACATTTTTTCGCTTTCGCTTTCTTGTGGTCTGCAATAAAACGATTTGTCTTTCGGGGCATTTTTCAAAATTATTTTCTTTAATTTCAACAGGACAGTGTGGTCCAGCGGTTGAGTAAATTTTTCCTGTTTTTTGCATTGCAGTTATCATGTTTCAGTCCTCCATTATTTTTTTTTGATATATCTTCTTGGTATAATACTTTTTTCTTTTGTTCAATCCAAACATTTTTTTATTTTGCTTCCTTTTACGACTTCTGAGAGCAAATTGCTTACCAACTAACAATTAAACTGTTCCTAGTAGTTTTTTTTCGTTCATTCCAACCAAGATAATTTTTTCCCATAGTCCTTGTTCCATTTGTTCTTTTATAAGTTCTGCTTGTCTTGGAGCAATACGGTGGCCACTTGATCTTAAGTTTTTCAATTTTTATCAAGAGACTCTCGAAAACCATGAAACTCATTGTCCTCCATTATTTTGATTGTGTTATTGACACGTTCGTTGATATAAATTTGAATCAAAATTGCGTTGTTGTAGAGAGTGCTTGAGTCATATTCTTCCCCTTTAACTGTTCGATTATCTTGAAAGGGTTTTTCTGTTTTTTGCCACTGCTTGTTGGTGAATATAATTCATTAACCTAACCTGATTTTGTTATAAAGAAATGAAGGTACTGATGGTTGGGGATTGGGGGAAGGCTTGCAGAAGCGGTAAAATGTTCCTAGGGGTTGGAGATACGGAAAAAATCCCTTGTATGAATTGACAAAGGTATTGGTCGGCTAAGTCAAGACTCCTCGTGAAAATCATAACCACAGATGTGCCAAAAAATTCTTGGTCTTCTCCATTTTTTACTTGATTCCATCGTTTCCACAGAGTCTCCAACCATCGAATCTTTTCACATGTTGTTTTTGCAAGAATGGAATCTTCATCAGTCTTTCTTTTTCAGGGACAATTGGCTCTTTTTTATATCAATCAAAAAATCAAAGAACAGCGAGATTGAGAAATTGTTTTGTTCCCATATTGCTCTGGAAAGAACAGCCATTTGTCTGCGAGAGTGATTCTCCTTTTCATCAATCGGAAAACAACTCATTTTTTGATCGCTTAATCGGTTAAAATCACTTCCGCAAAGCTTCTGACTGAACTTGTACAGTGTTTGTTTTAGAATGGTTACGTGACTCTGCAGAATTCGCTTCGAAATTCTGACTTAATATCTCGTATCGCTTCGCGGTTCTCGATAAACCACGCAACAATTACATATTGTGTTGAGCAAAACTCAAGCGTGACAATTTTTTTTTGTTCAAGCAACATTTTGGAGTTCTTTTGAGTAGATCAGAAACCTTATTGTGGACTGCTTTGGCCAAATAGACGTTGCCTTTTGATACCTCTTAGTTTAGCGAGCAGGGATTTTTTATAGATCGTAATCGAAACAGAGTTTACAAAAAAGGAATCACACAAGCATAAAGTCATTATTCACCCTGCATAACTTTTCCAAGATTCTGGCTTTATGATAATAATCAAATCAGAGTCCTGAAAGATTCTGACAGGATCATTGCAAATAACCATCTGTCTTGTATGACTTACAAGATAAAAATTGACAATTGTATCAGCCTGTTGAGAAAAAGAAACAGTTCGCATTGTTTTCTACTTTTAAAATGATTTTTTGTTTTTCAATGAGTTTCATTTTGTACTAACCTGACATTTGTTTGCCTGAGCTGTCCCAGTGACTTGCTATGTTCTCCCCATAGTCCTGAAATATAGAAAAAAAATTCATTTTTCATAAAAAAAAAATGTACATCATTTCTTAAAAAGAAGCAAGAAATTCTGCGCTGATAATTATAGTATGTTTTGTTCCATGTCTGATATGAGAAATACATTAGGCAACTAGAGATTATAGTAGTGTCTAAAACAGGGCTTTAGAGCTGAATGCTGCAGAGAAATACAAATTCCTCCAAAAATATATGCAGAAATTTTTACGGCGAAGAATTTAACGGCAAGTATGTGCGCATGTCTGTTTGCGTGTGTATGTATGTATGTATGTATGTATGTATGTACGTATGCATGTATGTATTCAAGTGTGTGTGATACCTTGTTGTTGCTGTGTTCGAATTTGTTCTCACTGGCCAGGTGTTTAGCCCACTGAATAGCATGTGCCTCTGCCTTCTTACTCCTCCTCAACACTTCCACCCCATGTGCCCTCCTGTGTTCATTCTGTCTCTCTCTGCACTCTCCCCCAAAAGTGCTCTCAGACGCTCCTGAACAATTACCCCATCACGTGAAAAATGTGCCCGGTTTTTGAAAATTTTAAAAAGAAACACCTTTATAACTTAATTAAAGTTATTGGTTTAAGAAATGCAGCTAAAATTGGCAGCTTTTCCCTAAAAGTTCACATCATTTTTAATTACGTCACATTTTTTGCAAATCATTACTCGGTCTGATTCAAACGTTTTAAGATTAAATTTGTAGCATTCCGACAAAAATCTGCAAAAATTTGCAAACAAATTTTTATTTTCCGTAAGTTGTCTCTTTTACCATATTCGATTTGTCGACGACGTTCGACTCGTCAAAATCGAGAATCTAGTTTGCAATGTAAAGCCACTTTTATATAACAAAACAAAATCAGAGTTTTATAAAATCTGAAATTAAACTCCAACTTATAATATAACGAGTATTTAAATATTTTTGTCTCTACTTTCTCTGAAACAGAACAGATGACTGACTCTATAAGTTGAAGTAAAGGTCAAAATGTCAAAAAGTCACCACCTACCCATATCGTCTTCTTCTCCCTCACTGCTGTCCACGTATTCTGCAGGAGAGGACTTCACTATTTGCACAGTCTGTGTGCTAATCGGCTCTTCAACCTAAAAAAATATAAATAAAGATTTCAACTTAAGTTAATTTAAATTAATTAAACTTGAGTCAAATAGTTGTAATTTCACATCTCTACATGATAAGTAACAACTTGTAATAAATGAGAACAATGAGTTCTGTCTCTGCGTTTAAACGCATATCAATAATTTTTCCTGCTGTTTTTCATTTCCGAGAACTTTTTAAAATGAGCGACCATTGTCAGCACTTTCACATTTTTTTTTGCGTCTAACGAGACAACTCGAGCGCAGAGCGACCAAAAAGCGCTCGAGGATTTTCTGATCGGAAGTCGTTTAGGTCTGCGACCTTGATGGTTTTAACAATCAATTAAATGCCAAATTAGATGAACGAGCGGGGAGAACAAAAACATTCTTATGTGGACAACAGGTTTCACGGGAAAGTTAGCAAAAAAAACACCCCCAGGGAAGGATAGGAAGAAAATCAGAGAAGGTTTTGTATGGAATGGGACGTCAAATTAAAATTCTATAACCGATTTGGACTATAAACCGGTAAGCAAATTAGTCATGATTAGGAAGCACCTTGATCGAAAATTTACCTCTTTAAAACCATTTGAAACAAGTTAGGACATTCAAAGTGTCTATATCTTGTTCCTATCCATATAGAGACTATATACGATTCTTTGTTCTCCTAAAAAATTTTATGATTATCTTTTAACATATTAAGATCATATAAGACTCTATATAATTATTCAAAGACCATATATGGTGCTTCGTATCCATGCAAAAATCACCTATCATTCTCAGTGACCATAAGATATTACTAAATTTTGAACCATAAATGTCCTTTGTTTGATCACCAACAATATTCGTCTCGGAATATTCTTAAGCCTGTTGGAAACTTAGTTAAAAAGAGACTAAGTTTTTTTGCATAGAAATTAAAAAGTAAAAAAAATGGAAATTCATTTAATAGGAAGTCAGTCCGAGCGAAAAAGTGTCAAGGTTGATGAAATCAGATCAGAAAGTGTCGAAGTTTCAAGGGATCCAACAATTATCATCAATTGTAGAAAAAGATCATTTGCAATTCTAGGGGTTTTCAAAGGTTCACGCCCAAATTATCATTCAGAGCTTTGACTAGAAAAACAAGAACTATATTCAGTAATTAATTCGCTCGATGATAACAAAACAGAACGACCTGGTGAAAAATAAGTTCCTCTCATAAAGTCATGTAATTTGGCTAAAGGCCTAATTTTACTGTTTTCCAATGATGAAACTAGCTTAAGTAACACCAATTTTCAAAAAGGCGATAAATTGTATAGTACAATTTTAAGGGGCCATTTTATGTAACTCCAATTTTTGCTAATTCAGAGTTATTTGTTACAACTTTTTGAAACACTTTTGTTTAATTTTGATCAAAGCAAAGAAACTATTGCTATTTTTCTAGATCTTGCAAAAGCTTTTCATTCTATTTGGCATATCATTTTTTTTAAAAATTAAGAATTGTATGGTTTTATCCTAGGAAACGTGAAACTGCTGTTTTAATTTCTTGCTGATCGAAGACTAAAAGTAAAATTTAATAGCTTGTTTTTCTGATAGTGAAATAGTGAATCACGGTATGCCAGAGGGAACTGTTTTAAGACCACTCATTTTTATTTTATATGTGAATGATTTTTCATCTATCATAAACACAACGGAAAAATTAACTCAATTCGCAGATGACACAAGTATTGTATGATGCCGGAAATAGTAGCTTACATGGAAAAGTCAAAAAATTTTATAGAAATCAGAAGAATATGTACAGATGAACAAACTAACTTTGAATAAATAAAAAAGCAAAATATTCTTTTTTCGCGCAATAATTCTGATATCGGATCTCTTTTATTTAAAAAACGAAGTTCTCACAACACAAAATTGTTGCAAAACTTTGGTAATCAAGTTGACAGGGACTATAATTTTGAGGAGCAGATGATTAAAACGTTAAAAAAGATGGCTCAAGCTATGAGATCAATATACGTGATAAGACATCAATTTCCTCTGAACAAGCCCAATCTTCTTTTAAAATCACTAGTGCTTTCAAACTTATCGTTTTCGGCAATCATGTTTCAAACGTTATCTGCAATAACCTGAAATGCCCTAATCTACAGATTAACTGGGGTATAAAAGTGTGCTTTTTACGCAAAAAATATGACAAAGCTAGAGATCTGCTAATACAAACAAAGATCCTACCGAATGATCTAAAAAAAATTGCAAAAATGTCGCTAATCAAATTTCATTATTACAGCGCGAGAACAGAAAAATCTATTAATTCTTACGGGTATCTGAGTCTTCACCAAAACACTCATTCAAAATTAGCGAGATTGTCAAAACCAACTTTTGAATGAATTCGATTGTTCCTCAATGCATAAAAAATTGGAATAAGTTACCAAAATGGGTTTGTTTAACAAAAATGGAAAATATTTTAAACAAAACGTTGAGAGATTTTGTGTTCTCACATGAAAAAGTCTTTTGAATATTAACGTAGGAGCTTTTAAAAGTTATTTTTGTATTTAGGAAGAAAACAATCAAAAGAAAACTATATAGTGCATTTTTTTAAGAAAATTGATTGGTGTTTATTATTTGTGCTTAAATGATTTGAAGTATTGTTTGTTCCAATTATATTAAAGCATATGATTATAATTTCAATTTACTTGTTGAAACTAAAAAAGGAAATAGTATTAACCTCTGTCTCCTGGCCGTTGGTAGTAGTGGTAGTATGAGTCTGTTTCTGGACAGTAGTTACAGGGTGTGCCTGGTGGTCGTTGTGGGTAGTGGTGGTGGTAGTGGTAGTTGTGGTGGTTGTGGTCTTGGTGGTCTTAGAAGCTCCCGCTTCTTCGTTCTCTTCAGCCTTTTCCTCTGCCTTCTAAAATAAACAAAAATTTAATTCCATGGTGAGTGATGTACCACTAGCAAAATAGCAATTAATATTAAAAATGTATTTATTAACAAAGTTCGTAACATAAAAAACGTAAAATAAAAAATAAAGCTGAGTGCTTAACAAAGAAAAAGGAAGTTAAGTTACTTTATATATCAGCCGACATTAATAAAATTTTAACTTACTTTCTTTCTCCTCATTTTAATGTTTCTTTTTTGATCACATTCAGAGGTAAGCTTTGTTTGGTCAAGTTGTTCTGTTTTAGGTTGATCAACTAGTTTTCTTATGTCGAATGCGTTTCCTGATTCCTATAAGATTTTTAGAATTGCGATCTGTTTCCCTCTAAATTATCAATCCAAAGATTGACTTTTCTGGATCAAAAGGAAACCAGTTCGAAAACAAAAACCTAATCTCTTCAATCATCAATTCACATAGAGATGGACTGACGCAGAAAAAAAGATCAAATTATACATCGAATGACATATAAATTGCAAGGGCATCGCAAGTCACCTTAAACAATGCTCAAAAAATCAACTTTCAGCTAAAATTGGTGATTACTTGTAAAGGACGCGAAACTAAGTGAAGCAGAGCCCTTTTGGCAACCTGACAAAATTTTCTTCAATATTTCATGTATTTTAACAATTTTTCGCTGAACGGTTGACTCTTTGGTCGCGGACAAAATTTTGTTTCTCAAAATGTACCCAAAAATGTACCCTTAGAGCAAAAAATTTGGGGCTATCAATTTGGTAAACAAAAACAAACAAAAACATTGAAAAATTGGAAAATTTACTTGATAACTTCTTAAAAAAACATCAAATCACTGCTGAAGGCTGTCACAGCTTGTCAAAGCATAGTAAATTTTTTACCGAGAGAATTTTTGTAAATTATTATTTTTTTTTTAAAGGCAATAGTTTTCAACGTGGTTTTACACCTCTTAGGATACACTGAAAGAGTACTGAACCGACGAAATAACTGGAATACAATATTTCAGTACTGATTTAGTATGACACTGGGGTCCGGGCGATAAAATTTTAAATGTCTCGCTTGTTTCAGCATAAACAAAGCTAGTTAGGTTTTCATTCTTCAAAAAAGCAATTTCAAGTGATTTAAAAACGAAAAAATTGAAACGTTTTGCTGACATCAGTGTTTAACAAGTGTTTATCAGCGCTAATAAGATAAAAATAGCAAAGAAAAATTTTTTTTGCAGAAAAATTTAATCTTTAAGGAAAAAAATCTCAACCATTCAATAATGACCACCATCTGCCTATCTAGAATTTGTGATCTTTAATATTATGCTTGAGTTAACTCGGTAAAAACAAAGAAACCGGTGTTGAGGGCAAACGAGCAATTCAACCAAAAGTCTAGGCAAGATGAGTAATTTTTTTCTGTTTTTCTTCCGCTCGAAATGAAACTGAGGAACTTGATCACGTGAAATGAAAATGGGGATCATAGTGACACGTCACATAATGTAACTTTGTACGTACGATTCAAGTTGAATCATATGTTGTTACCGAGAGGCAAATTAGATAAAATAAAACACTTAACACCCATTAGGTTAATTAGAAAAGCTAATGAGACAAAAAATTGTTCGATTAGTTTCGGTTAGTGCTTGTTGTTTGCAACCCGACGAAGCACCTGCAACTTTTTTCACATAATTTTATACTATGAAATAACATATCACTTGTAATGAGGAACACAAACGGCAAAGAATTAATTGTTCATTCTGCTGTTTCCTGACACTGCACTCTTTTTTGTCAATTATTGGACAAAAAAAGGATCTATTCTGTTTTGGCCCTCAGCTTAGTGAGCATAAATCTTTTATGACCTCCAAGCGCACGTGCTATTTTCTTACATAATAACATGCTATATAACAACATATAATTTGTAACTGGGGGTCATAAAAACACTGGGAGGGGGGGCGAAACCGAATAGATCTCAAAAAAGCTAGTTAGTATTTGGCTAATTGAACCTAGAGTTAATTTGGCTACCTAGAGTTAATTTGTCAAAAACTGGAAAATCTTCTGAAAATTTTGCTTGTTTCAGCAAAAGTTGGGTCTTTCCCATTATAGCCCCGCCCCCCAGCTTAGTGGCCAGATAACCTACAGCCCCCCAATTATGGTAAACAAATCATAATGGTGACTCTTTGGTCGCGGACAAAATTTTGTTTCTCAAAATGTACCCAAAAATGTACCCTTAGAGCAAAAAATTTGGGGCTATCAATTTGGTAAACAAACCAAACAAAAACATTGAAAAATTGGAAAATTTACTTGATAACTTCTTAAAAAAACATCAAATCACTGCTGAAGGCTGTCACAGCTTGTCAAAGCATAGTAAATTTTTTACCGAGAGAATTTTTGTAAATTATTATTTTTTTTAAAAGGCAATAGTTTTCAACGTGGTTTTACACCTCTTAGGATAGACTGAAAGAGTACTGAACCGACGAAATAACTGGAATACAATATTTCAGTACTGATTTAGTATGACACTGGGGTCCGGGCGATAAAATTTTAAATGTCTCGCTTGTTTCAGCATAAACAAAGCTAGTTAGGTTTTCATTCTTCAAAAAAGCAATTTCAAGTGATTTAAAAACGAAAAAATTGAAACGTTTTGCTGACATCAGTGTTTAACAAGTGTTTATCAGCGCTAATAAGATAAAAATAGCAAAGAAAAATTTTTTTTGCAGAAAAATTTAATCTTTAAGGAAAAAATTCTCAACCATTCAATAATGACCACCATCTGCCTATCTAGAATTTGTGATCTTTAATATTATGCTTGAGTTAACTCGGTAAAAACAAAGAAACCGGTGTTGAGGGCAAACGAGCAATTCAACCAAAAGTCTAGGCAAGATGAGTAATTTTTTTCTGTTTTTCTTCCGCTCGAAATGAAACTGAGGAACTTGATCACGTGAAATGAAAATGGGGATCATAGTGACACGTCACATAATGTAACTTTGTACGTACGATTCACGTTGAATCATATGTTGTTACCGAGAGGCAAATTAGATAAAATAAAACACTTAACACCCATTAGGTTAATTAGAAAAGCTAATGAGACAAAAAATTGTTCGATTAGTTTCGGTTAGTGCTTGTTGTTTGCAACCCGACGAAGCACCTGCAACTTTTTTCACATAATTTTATACTATGAAATAACATATCACTTGTAATGAGGAACACAAACGGCAAAGAATTAATTGTTCATTCTGCTGTTTCCTGACACTGCACTCTTTTTTGTCAATTATTCTGTTTTGGCCCTCAGTTTAGTGAGCATAAATCTTTTATGACCTCCAAGCGCACGTGCTATTTTCTTACATAATAACATGCTATATAACAACATATAATTTGTAACTGGGGGTCATAAAAACACTGGGAGGGGGGGGGCGAAACCGAATAGATCTCAAAAAAGCTAGTTAGTATTTGGCTAATTGAACCTAGAGTTAATTTGGCTACCTAGAGTTAATTTGTCAAAAACTGGAAAATCTTCTGAAAATTTTGCTTGTTTCAGCAAAAGTTGGGTCTTTCCCATTATAGCCCCGCCCCCCAGCTTAGTGGCCAGATAACCTACAGCCCCCCAATTATGGTAAACAAATCATAATGGTGGCTATAATTTCGTGGGGGAGGCATAATGGGAAACACCCCAAGAGTTTGCTTGAAAATTCTTGTAACATCTGGCCCAGTACTTGAGCTAATCAAACTGTTATAATTTTCTAATAAGTTTTTATTTTCTCAGAGCAAGTATCTTATAAAAATTAATTAAAACTGTTTTTTTTATAATAGTTAGTGGATACCATATTAGTTCACATGTTGCATATCATTTATAGCTAATTGAAATGTTATTCAGTAAAAATTTGTTTTTAAGTCAAAACAGCGCACTGTAGGTACTAGATCATTTATAGGTTGCATTTTCCAAAACTTTTCGGGAGCCAAAGAACATGAAACCGTTTGCTTGAATTCTGGTGTTTTAGGTCAGAATTTTTTGATGAATTGCTAGTAAATTGAAATAAAAAAGTAATTTTTTCTGCTGTCGCCCCACGCGCAATTTTGATTTCTCCATTTATACATGTTTAAGCATGCTGCTTAAATTAAATAGGTTAAAATATACAGGCCTGAACAAACACAAAAGAAATTGGACTTTTTTAGTGATTATTGGTACCAAAATCGAGCTACTTTCTAAAGTTAGATGCAAAAACAGAAAGTATCTATAGTTTTTATAGGCTAGCTGGATTCAGCTAGTTTGATTACAATCTGAGTTATTGTTTATAGGAAGATAGATTTTTCAAGTGCTGACCCAGTATTAAGGGAAGTATTCAACAAACTATATAAAAAAAACAAATCGTGAAAACTTATTCACCTTTTCGTTATGTTAGCGTTTCGGGCAAATATTAAATACTACAGGATATTATTTGTAGTGATTAAATATGTACAAAGACAACACGATTCTGTAATATCAGTTATATATCGTAAGTTAGATCAAAACGATGTTCGCTTACCTGTGTTTAAACGAGATAACTTTACGCTACGTTAAAGAGATATCTAATGAAGTAAAGCTTTCTTATAATGACAAAGAATTAAGATACATATAGAGAATTTTATGGTATTATATATGCTCTATGCTAATGAATCTATCTTCTTAATCAATCTAAAATGACATGCAAAAGCAAGCTATAAAATTCTGCAGTTATAAAGTCACGTTTGTTTGGTTAATTTACGCAACAGCCTAATAACCGGTCTGGTTATCACAAAATTACTAACAAAGACTTTTGAGATTTTGCAACGATGTCGACAATGGGGCGACGGTAAATTCTTTGAAATGTTTCACCCGAAATTTACTTGATGTTTAATTTTCAGGCAAAATTAAATTGCGGTTTTATCGGGCGTGCTTCAAAGACTAGAGACTGAGCCTGGAATCTGTTTGAAAGACTGGTTCAAAAAATTGGCCACAAATTTAAACTATTTATCCTAAAACTAAATACTAGCTCCTGTATAAAGCAACATTTGCGCGTTTAAGACCTAAAAAAGCAGCAACTGGGAAATTTTTTGTTAAAGCCGTATTTTGCCCATTTGTGAAACGTTTTTTAAGGGTGGCAAGTACTATTAGAGCAACTCTTTGCTCGTTATCTTGATTCTATGTCAACATCATTATAGTGAGAGTAAAGTTTGGGACGTTTGTGGGTTGCGACCCCACAATCTCTTAATTGATTGCAATCCTGTACTCTCCACTGAGCCAACTGGTCCAGACTGCGAGAGTCTTACTATGCTCACTTATATTGAGTTATCATTTCGAGCTCCATCTTATGATCACAAATTACTAACTAGAGTGTACACGTACCAAAAACACGTACCAAAAAAATTGCACAACAAAAACCCCATTACGTCAATTTGCAAAAATTGAAAAATAGATGATAAGTCCTATTAAATTTGGCCAGTTAGGGCTCAGTGTGTTCTCATGATCTTGACGAAAAATAGAGTAAAAATAGAATTGAAAGAATAGTTACATAAATATTGAAAGTATAAACTCATCTCAAACAATTTATCATTGCGTTGTTAGGAAAGACCATTCATCGCCAGTCATGACAGGATGGCTATAGACAGTTATCTTACAAGAAGTCTCGTGCGAGATCTTTCAAGAATTTTTCTAGAATCTTGAAAGACTCCGGTTAGCTTGCAAGAGTAATGCAAAACTCTGGTACGGTTATACAGAACTTTTCAAGAATCCTGCAAGAACTCAATTAGAGAACCGTCAATGTCCAATTAAGGTATCTTGATAAATGCTGCAGGATGAATAGCTAGATACCTTGCAAGAATGCAAATTTGAGCAACTTGAAATTTGAACTGTCATTTTTTCCAATTTTTACATTAATTACAAAATATATCATGACTTTCCAAAGGCTAAAATTGAGTTCTGGGTTCCGAACTCAAACTAAAGTTCTTTAACTATCTAAGCTAGCATAATCATAACATACTTAAGTAAATACAATAACTATACATATAATAATACATATATCCATGAACTTTAACGATGTCTGAATAAGCAAAATTTTTGAACAAAACAATGAAATTTTTTTTTCTTCAAATTTCGCCCTGGAAAATTGAAATCCACCGCCTAGAACCACAGTTAGGGCTATATAATCAGAGCTAATATTTCAGTGCTCATTTCTTGTTTTGATTAACGGCGACAAGACATTGTTTCCTTGTATTAACGGTGTCAGGACAAAATACTAAATGCCAACGTTATGATCAAATTGAGGAAAATTGGGAACTCTGGCTTTAGTTATTTTGACAAAATGTTTATTTTGGGACTAGGTCATCTAATTCGCATTAAAAAGTACCAGATTATCTTTCAAGAGCTTGCAACGTAACCATTCTAAATTGACCACGGATTATATTAATGCAGGATATTAAAACGTTGGTGGTTTGAGACTCACATGTTAGAATATTGGAGATATCGCTCTGGTTTGTGCCACATTCTCAGAAAGAACTGGGTTTTCTAGTCAGTTACCTTTTTCAGGCACTGCTCTCTTTACTGTCAATCTCGGTTCTAAACTGGCTTTTAACCAGTAGTTTGTCACAATTACCCATTTGCGATATCTTTAATCTTACATCACTCCAATTTTGTCTGTTCAGTTTTTCTGCGTTCAGTTTTTGCCTGTTAAGTTTTTGTCTGTTTGTTTTTTTTGAGTGCTAATATTTTCGTGTTGAGACAATAACAAAAAACGCACGAAAAACTCTTTTTGAAATGCTCCTCTTTCATGCTCTCACATATCAGTACATTAAAACCTATTTCAAATTACTATTAAAGAATATTGTTATTTGACCGTGAGAGAAACACTGATGGACCTGGAACCATGAAAGAGACTATTTGTTTTAGGGATATAATAAGTATGTAATTGCCGAAAAATGAACAGAACGAAGACTAAAGACGCATTTTTGGATGCCAAAGATCTGCTTGATTCTAATTTCATTTCAGGAGAGGCTAAATTTTGATATCTTTTTCCAATGGCTTAATATGCTTTTAAAAAGAAAACTTATTTGTTTGCGCAATTCCGTAACTAGTTTGACGTATAATAGTATTTGAAAGGCAAAAATACAAAAAACTATAATTAATTAATTTGACATCTTACCCAAAACCAAAAAAGCAGTGTGCAAAAAACATTATGCGAAAAACATAACGTGGAATTTATCTTTTCAAGGTGAGTTTGAAACGTCTTCTTATAAAATTGCAGTTGGCATTACAAGCTGATATTCATACCTAAGTCGTTAATGTTTATCTTATGCTAGTTTGGCATAAACGCATGTCAAAATTCTTTCTATAATACAGACAAAACTTTGCGTTTACACCTACACGTTTTCCCGGTGTTTCTGATGCAGTGTTGGGTTTTTCCAAAAATGCTGATATAATTCTAATAGTGAAGTGAGTACTTGGGCTAACACATAAAAATAGAATACGCAAACTAACACAATATATCGAGAGCCTTATCAATTGAAAAAAAATTTTAAAGATCTTCATCGCGCGTCTCTTTTTATTAGATTGGCCTTTCCTTAAAATACGAATGAGGCAAATAAGGCAATACGAATGATCCTGAACATTTTCTATTCATAACTTGTACGAGTCAAAGTCTAGATCATATCGCACTTTGGTCTGGACGGTTCCTTTCATAAGGATTTTTGATCGAGCACATAAGGATTTTTGATGCACCGAAAATTTGAACAGGTCAAAGCCTGGATCATGGAAGATTTTGTTCTGCCTGGATATTTCCATAAGCAAAAACGCTCTGAATTGGTATTTCATAAGTCATTTTGAACAAGGACCTCAACCTGGGAAGGCCCACTTACAGGTGAGGCATGGCGGCGCGATTACGTATTAATGTTCTAGTAAAGTAATGATTACGCTATTATTTGGTTGTGATAGCTTTTAACTGCATGCTAAATCACTTTGTACAATAATTTTGTGAAAGTGCGTACCTTTCCTAATTTTTTATATCCTAACGGCCTATCTAAAAATGGTTTAAAGTGGGTTTTTTTGTAATATTATCCGTATAAAAAAGCTCTGCACTATAGTTGCTTGAAAAAAAGAGTCATAAATAAAAACAAAAAGAACAAAAAAGACAACTTTTTAATTTAAAGCACGCAAAATTTTCGTGCGAAAATGTTTTTTTTCCATCTATTTTGTAAAATGTCTACCGAATTGCTGAAAGATACCCAAGTGAAATATCCAAAACAGCAGTTAACTTCATTTAAACAGATGACTAGAATTGCAAAAGCAAAAAATTTGAATAAGCTATCAATTGTTGTTTCTGTAAATTTTAATTGAGACGGCGTTTTCATAAACTTTGTAACCGTTTCCATAAACTTTGTAAACGAGATAAAACTTTGAGTGACAAGGCAGAAAATGATAACAAAATGTAAATGGCGCTAGATATTGAGAACACTAGACTTTTCGTTCTAATTGTGCTTTTCACGAAACCTGCATTTTGAACTATGTCCACCTCATCTTTTTTGCAATTTTTTAAAATCTAATTTAGTGTGAATTTGTGAAATTTAGAAGGAATTGCATAATGTGAAACTTAACTAAATAAACTTTAAAATTTTTGTTGAGATACGACTGATGAGAGAATGTGTTCAAGAGCCTTCGAAAACAACATAAATTTCAGTTTAAAGAAACGTGTTGTAGTTGTCTTTAACAGTTAAAAAAGTTAGTGTGCGCAAAACAATAAAGCTGGTTTGTTAGATTAAAAATTAAGATCAGCAAAACTTAAAGTTTAGTTACAAAAAATTTGATTCAAAATTTGCATCAAATACGATAAAGGAAATTTAAACAGCAGGCGTGCCGAACACTTTTAAAGTATAAACGGACTTATAGTGTACAGTTATTTTTCTCTGGGTTGGTGAATAAACATAAATTGAACTATAGGGGCCCTTTAACAGCAAATTTGGTTCTCTCCCCTTTCATCAATTCAATCGTAGTATTTTGTTAAATAGTTTTCTAATGTCATGAATGTGCTCCCAATGCAAGGTAGAACGTCATTTCTTTCTAAATAAAGATTTCAAGATTTCAATATCGTCATAGAAAAAATATTCTTTCCTGTAATTTTGAATCAAAGGTGGATGGAAAAAGTACTTTTACAAACTGAACTAATTTCTTGTCAAATTGCACAAATGAACAAATTTCTCTACCTGTGCAACTTTAGGGTTCTTCTTATATACTTTTTCGTTATAAACACTTTGTCAATTAAAAGATTTGTTCTTTTATAAGAGCTGAAAAGCTGGCGGCAATTACTTTTGAACGATTTTGTAGATAATCGCTAATAATGATTAAAAACAGTGAAATACTGCTATATTTACTAATACTGCGTTTTATGCTTCTCAGGGTTATATATATATATATATATATATATATATATATATATATATATATGCGCTCATCTTTGCAGAACCGCAGAATGCCTCGGTTCTGCAATCCCATATATTTGTATATTTGGAAATTTTTTGAAAATTCTGGTTGGAAAAGTCTTAAGGAACTACGAGTTTTTTAAAATTTCAATCAAGCTTCTAGAATACTAGCTTGAGTGTTGCGTCTTGTAAGAAAATATAGCACTTCGTAAAAAAATGTGTGTATACTTTGCAAAATACCTATTCTATACCACTATTTGTTATTTTGCGTAAAAAATTGTCGTTAATACTTTGTTGGATGAAAGAATCTCGCAAAATAAGCAACAATTTTAGCTAATGCAAACAATGACTTCCTTAGTTGCAAGGTATCCAAATAATTTTTGATAAGCTTGAAAGATTATGCAGTTTGATGAACAATTAAAAAAAGTCAGGAATACTCCACGAGTTTTTTTCGGTCAACTCTATTTAGTTGTATATTATGTTATGTTACATGATTTTTACACCAAACGTAATTGCTGATTTCTTGAGTTAACACCTGAGGATTCCAAGGATATTTTCCTTCTTAGAAAAAAGCTATTTTGCTGATAATAGCGACTAATTCTTTCAAAAAACGACTGTGTCATTTCATTGAAAATTTTGTATCTTTTCGTAGATTTTTGTTTCGAAACTGGCAGTTTTGCAGATAAAAATTAGCAAATTTTTGTAATAGCTATGTCTCTTCGTGGAAAATAGAGTGTTGCTTGATGTCAACACTTACCTGTTCATATTTCTCCTCGGGCGTATCTTCCGCATCCGGGCTTTTCTTTTTAGCCAAGCAATTGCCCATTTTAATGAACAATTTGAGGGGTAAATGTACAGCAATAGAACTGTAGTGGTTTCACAATTTTGATATTATGGTAAAACGCGATATGGTACTATCAACAATCACAAGGTTAAATTCGCGGTCAATTGTGGGTTCCAAATCTAATGTTGATAAATTATCGATCGGGCGACCAACGAGGCAGCAATGCTACAATGAAATGATAAAACTAACGACAATTAGTTGATAAAGAACAAAGGGCGTAGTATATATATTGAAAGTTCTTGCTAGTTAGTTTTTGATGAGGCGACGACTAGTTAAACCAATTCTTGCCTTCAAATTGGCTGATTAGCCAAACACGAACTAAGAATAAACGCAAACAACGTACTATTTACTCGAAACCTACAAAAATTGACTATGGCTGGGTATAAAACGGACAATCACCTAGTTTATATTCGACTCTATAGTTGCCAAAAAGTCGGTCCAATTTTACTACACTGGTAGTCAATTGAAAGTTACAACTGATAGCACAATTTCTTTGCTTTTCTCTACTTCAAAAGAGCGATTTTAAACATATGGTGCGCAACACATAAAAAGTTGTTACAGTTTTAAGACCTCGAATTTAGTTGCAGTTTTCTGTGCGCGTTGTTGAGAAATTTACAATTTATAGCGCCAGATTTATTAAGGGAAGAGGAAAAATATAGAGCAATAGGGAATAGAAAAATACTTAAAGCATAAGACGCTATACTCTTTCTACGCACGGTTGGAAAATTTTTTTCTATAAGCCTCGGTTGAGTGTTATAAGCGTCTACAGCTAAGTCTGTTTTATACACCACAAGAACGAGTTGAATTTTATGTCCCCCAAAATTTTACACTTCTCTTTACGCGCACAGCGGAAGCGGAATAAAATTCGAGTTACTCTAAGATGCGATGCTACAATTTTATCTCCAAAATGGCGCTGTAATCCCCCTTGATCTAAAAAACAGGGAATATATTGATTTCCTTCAGGATAGGGGATAGGAAATTAGAAAAAGCACTGGGGAATTGCTCAGAACGCAAGGACAATTAAATTTCTCCCCGGTGGTGGCGAAAAGACGAGATTTCAAGGTTGTTTAGCAGCGCAAATGAAGTGGAACAAAAATTGAAAGAAACGGAAGTTTAGGGAACAGCTGTCAAAGTTTTCAACATTTTCAAAAAGATATGTCACATTAAAATTTCAACAGTTTTTGTAATGGTATTTTTGAAAATGAAATGTTCAATGGTCTACTAAAAAAATGGTACCACTTGGAACATGTAAAAAAGAAGTAAAAATGTGGTCACATTCAAAAGATAAAAGGAAACAAAATGAGGCTTGCATAATTTAAGATGCAATAATCGGAACTATTTCTTTGCATGTTACAGATAGTTTCATGCCGTGCTTTAAATAATGCCGACTATATCGGTTATACGATTATTTTTGAGGAACCTCATCCAAAATTCTGTAAAAATTAGTAC